>NC_061121.1:24049707-24140487 GCF_002878395.1 Capsicum annuum | reverse complement strand
TGTAGGAGTAAATTTTTGGGAAGAATTTAATGAAAAATCTTTCTCACAATCTATTTCTTGTAATGGGAACGATAATCCCAATTTTTATATTTTTATGCCTGATTAGGCCTTGCCATGTAAAAAACTACCTCTTCTTTACTTAATGAACTTCTATTTTACCAAAAAAAAGCTACTAATAATGTTTAGTCTAAATGAATTGACTGGAAAGAGTTTTTCCACAATGAATTGGGCTTTAGAAGTACATGAGCTAAACTTTTAGATTGGCCCATCCAGTTACTCACAACCCAAATGTAGAACCCCAACCAATTAATCATTATGATGGTGTTTATTCAGAGGCAGATTTATTGTATAATGTATTAGTTTTTATGTATTCAATAATCATTGTCTAAACTCCATAATCTCTAGCTGTGTTAGGAGATTTACTAAATATCTGAATGTGGACTTATATATATATGTGTGTGTGTGTGTGTGTGTGTGTGTATTAATTTGAGATCTATTTAGGAATGTACAACTCATTTAATGTTTTCTTTTTATAACTGTGATGTTTCGATCAATTTTCACATATCTCATTTAAATTCATAGGATGTCAGCTCCCATCAGCAACAAATACCAACTAACTAATCTGTTGATCAACGATAGGATAGATGGAAGAATCACCTATATTTTTGTCTCTTCTGAAATTTGAACAATTGATCTAATGTTATTACATTGACTTTTATGAAATCGAGGAAATAGTTTTTCACAATCACTTACTCCCTTCGTCCACCTTTACTTCTTCGCTATACCTAAAAATAGATGTCAAGCAATATTTATCGAGTTTGAAAAATCAATAAATAATTTACCATGTTGCATCCATTTTACCCCTGTTATTAAATACTATTCATTACCTAATGTATTTTTTAAAGCATGAAATTTATTATATTCAAAGGATAATCAAATATTACCTCCATTATTTATTATTTTTTAATGTATGTGCCAAGCAAATAGTGGACAATTATTGTTGGACGGAGGGAGCACAATTTGAATAGAAAAAATAGCTATTTTTCAGATTTTTTTTGTGTGTTATTTTTAGATTTTAATGAGTAAAAATAAACATAAGTCTCTTAAAATAGATATAAAACTAAAATAAATCTATAAACAATCAGAAAATCAACTCACTAAGTCTAATTTAATTTTCTTATTACCTAACGAGGAGTTAGATTTGTGTAAAAGAGGAATTAGGTAAATATGTGAATGGTAGGTAGGTGGTAGATGTGTAACATTTGTTGTTAGTGCACACGTACTCAATGAAAAAAATAAGAGATGCATAAAACCCTAATGTACAAATATAGCCTTTAAATTTGATATTCAATAGCTTGGGAAATTTTTATATAGGAGCTTAGGTTAATTTAGGCAGCATACTTCCACCAGATACACTAAAACATATATTAATTATTGAAAATGTGATTTTAAAAGTTCAATTCATTGTTCAAATTCATCACATTTCTTTAGGTTGCATGACCTAAAGGTTAGGTTGCAATTTTGTTCTTTTTTCTTTTGGCGCGGACAAAATGATAAGGGTGTTACAATTTAAATTCATAACACGTATTATATGCTTCACCTAATAGACCTTATGCATTTGTCTTTTGAGCTATGTTAATAACGAGTCAATAAAATATGTGTATCATGTGAACTTATAGTATGTCTTATATAGTCATTAACTTTCCTCCCTTAATCTTATATGACATTCACCTAAGGATTATGCAGCGTTTTTGCTTCTTCATACGCCTGTCAATCCTTCTCGGTAATTCACCCTTAGTCATGGGTGTCATGTACATCCTCCCCTCCCCTTAAGGACTCATGAGCGTCCTCATTGAGGTTTTTCCCGTTACCAATACTAATATGGGTATTCAATTCTGATATTATATTTATTATAATTTAAGTCAATGACACATATTATTTGTTTTGGCACAATAAATCTCATAGATTTGTCTCTTGTGCTATGCTATTACTGATGCCCAAAACTTTGTTTATCATGTGATTCTGTAATATGTGTTAAGCTTTTTACTTTTCAATTTCATTCCGATGTTAATATTCATCTAAAATAATGTACACCACTTTTTTCGAATTTTGCCAACCTAGAAACCAGACAGTCCTTCATTGTGACCTTCATATATCGTCGCACCCTTCATCATGGATATCACATAGTGCTTCATGATTTTTAATGAAAATTATCATTTCTTAGAGATATGAAATCAATTAGCGCAAGGAAACGCATAAAGCTTCACAAGGTAAAGTAATAACAATAGTATTATGTTAAGGTCGTATTTCACCTAGAATCACTAATTATGAACGTACCGAATCTATTCATACCATCACCCGTATTTAGTAAATGAAATCAAAAGCAACATAAACATATAATATCCTTATTCTATAGCGATATCCTCAACAAGAATAAATATTTTTTGAATATCCAATCAATATCATAACACGACCCTCGGTCCAATGATATATCTGAAATAATTAGAACATCGTACTCACGGCCTTCGGCCCAGTAATAAAAGACAAACCCCATAAGTGCTAAAGTAAATGACAAGTCCCATGAGGGATAAATTAAATGACAAGCCCCACGAGGGCTAAAGTAAATGATAAGCCCCACGGGGGCTAAAGTAAAAGAGAAACAAGGAAGAGCATACCTTTATACCCCATTATTCATCGTCAAGACAATTTATCCATAGATATATGAATGCATATAATATGAATATTACAATACATTATTGGATTCCACATGATTAGTAGCATGACTTCTCATGTAGTCAATAAATATGCCTTCTAGAGCCCTTAGTATCATGACTCACAATGTTAGCAACAATAGGACTTTCTAACCTTATCACTGGTTTGGTTACCAGGAAATGTATAACAATAGTAATATCATAGTCCAAAGCTTGAAATAGTAGCCTAGTTAATGATTTAAATAATAACATAGTCATGGGCTTAATTAATATCATAATCCATAGCTACACTTAGCATTAACGAAAATGTAGTCAACAATCATATACAACACCTCAAATACTATTTCTATAACTCATTTACCATGGTTAGCCAACATACTCCCAAGGTCATTCTTTCAGCGTTTAACATGCTTCTAAGGTCTTCAATGTGTAATGCCCCATATTTCTTAAGCTTAACTTAGCTCTAAGTACATTAGTCATCTTATATAAAAAAAGAAAAATACTCAGTATTTTTTAGTTTAGAGCCTGATGTTCCATAGAAAATTCAGCTAGCTTTCCAACGATATAAAATTCGTCCAAATCTGATACCCGAGAGAAGAGTTATGACCATTTTTGTAAAACAGTGTACCACCTGGTACTTCAGCGCATCGCAGAGGTAGTCTGAAATTGTCATTTTTCAATGAGCCAATGTGATACCACCGCATCACACCACCAGTTAATTTCTTAATTGGCAAAAGCTCTGCGATATTGGCACGTCACGCCAAGGACCCAATCCACAATTGTCAATTTCTAGTAAAGCAACGCGATTGTACCGCGTTGCGCTAAGATTTCAGATCCCATCCAGTATTGTAACGCGATTCCACCGCATCTCACCACCAACCACATTCTCAGTTGTCATTTTTCAGTGGTTTGGCGCAATAGTGGCGCGTGGCTCCAAGTGTCCAAATTGGGAATTTTTCAGTAACGATTTTAAATCATTCCCACGGTTAATTGGGTATTTTCCATGACCCAAGTCAGCCTTTAACATGTAAATTACCCCAACTTAACCTAGTTACATCATTATTATTCAATTTTCCCCAAAATCAAAGCATTCTCTCTTAAGAAAATAAACCATAGCTTCAAGAATCTAGGTCAAAACTCAAGAATTTCTTCAAGCACCTTCAACACTAATAACCCAAGGTATGTTAGGTGTTCATCTATGGGTCTCTTTCACCTATAGTGTCCATGAATCTATTTTCAAACTACAAGATTGTTGAATTATGAACTTCTATGCTTGAATTGAATTGAATTCATGTTCATGTTATCGTTGGATTTTAGTTCATGATTAAATTACAAGATTTTATAAAATTAATCCTTTTATGTGTTGAATTACATGATCTTCATGATAAACCTTCAATTTGCAAGTTGATTTATGTAGCCATGATAACTATATGTGTTGATTATTGTATGATCTAAGCATGCTCCTCATGTGTTTGATAAATTATCCTAGAGTTTTCATGTCTGGTATTTTACTATCTTCTTAAATGTTTGATATTCACCCAACTCAGGGCAGGTAGTTGTAGTTAGCGTTGGGTACTGGAAGAGGTGGTCTCCGGTCCCAGTTGGACCTTGGACGCCCATATCGACAAGGCCATCTAGGCGGGTCATGTCATAAGTGGTTAGTATTTTGAATGTACTGGTATATAAGATGAGGGCTAGCTTAAACGCATGAGGTAACTGAGCATAAATGCATGAACATACTATATCTGAGAACTCTAGACCAAGCATAAACATGTTTTTGATATGATCTGTAATCTTAAAGTCTAAAATCTGTATAATAGAACAACTAATGTATGAATTACCATGTCAAGAGAACCTTAACTGAGATACACTGAATACTGTACTGAGACTGAGGAAGGTATCATATAACCAACAATCCCCAATTTTAGCTAATCGGGGTCCAACCTATAACCCCAGTTGGAAGGGTGTCAATACTGTATCATGGGTACTAACACTGGTTGTGTGGATCCACTAAACTGGTGTCTCGAAGGACCAAGGAGACAAGCCGAAACTAGCGGACGGTCCCTGAGAGGAAGTCAAGCCTAAACTGACAAGTGACCCCTCATATCCTATGCTAGCTATGTAGTTCTAGAATGTAGGGACTGCTACTAACGACTCTGCCTAAACTGATGGGGGAGCCGCCATCCCTGCATTCACTCGGTGCTAAATCTTACTCCCAACTGAACTGACACTGTACTGAACTGAACTAAGTTTAACTGAACATAACAACTGACATTGCTCACCGTGATCATATAAATTGAATAATTGATAACATTCATGTTTTAACTAAATCATTACTTGAGAATCTGAAATCATGTAAAACATGTAGGTACCGAGTGTTCATAACCCAACATTACTGAATGATCATAAAATATGATATTAAACTTGAAATACTGTAATATGCGATCATGGTTCAAAGACCCAAAACATAGGCATTTCATCAAATAAGTGAAAATCATACATTCAATATGGGAATGCTGTAAACATGAGAAAACAACGTGGTTTAATGTCTAAATTCATAATTTAGGAATTAATCCCGAAATTAGTTGATCATGACACGAGAAATTGCAACACTAAAAACATGATATGACTCATTCCACTTGAAAACACTTGTAACCGTAACTTGTAATTGAATTAATAAGAGATTCATGAATTTATTTTACCTTGAACATATATGAACTCATAAATTAAACAAAAAGAGGGTTTCTGGACTCTATGGGTTAAAGAGACCTATGAATGAACATCCCACATACCTTAACAACTAAATTCTTGGAAGTTTCTTGGATTGAAAGATTGAACACTTGATTTTCTTGAGAATGAAGCTTAAATTTGTTCTTGGGGAAGAAGGCAGGTTTCTCAAGAGCAATTTGGGTAAAAGAGGCAAATAATTCCCTTTTGGAACCCCAAAATTCGTGTTTGGACAAAATAGGAAGAGTGAAATAATTCAAATGCCCCTTAGGCACTTAATCAATAACACTGTACAAGACAGAGCCATGCGTCGTGCCTCTCTCTCCACTAGAGAGAGCAACACGTCATGTAGCTTACTCCACTGGAGAGAGAAACGCATCACAGAGCTCCTCATAGTGCGAGAAAGCAACGTGTCACAGCCAAAATACATTGTTGCACTGTTTTGGCCATCCAAAATTATCCTAAACCTAGTTCAAAAATCTTAAAACTTACCTAAGACATACTTTTAACCTCCCCAACCATGAATCAACTTAAAACAAAAGATTTGGAGTTGATAAGGCCATACTAAAAATCCACAAAGTCTAAGGGTCTTGAAAATGACTAAGTCCTCAACACTTAGTGAAATTTTCAAGCCTTGGGCCCCTTAAGCAAGAAACTAAGAGCTGAATTGAGCTTAGCATCTTACGGGGTATTATAATATCTCCCCCTTGAGAACATTCATCCTTGAATAAGGTTGGTTTAGCTGAGAATACTTGAAAAACTGAGATCATATACTGAACATGCATGACTGGAAACACGATTACCTAACTAGGTCTGAAACATGATACATGAACTAAACTAGTTTCATGAATACGTGCAATGACATGAGATTGGTTACATAGATGAAACTGAGAACGGAAGAGAGTCAATATAAGGGAGATCATTATCTTAAGATGAATCTGGGTTTGCGGAGAAAATATGAGGGTACTTGGTCCGCATATATGCTTCTACTTCCCAAGTATCTCCCTCAACCGACTAATTCCGCCAAAGGACTTTAATCAAGGAAACCTCTTTATTTCTTAGCCTACGAATCTAACGATGAAGGATTTCAACTGGGACTTCTTCATAGGAAATGCTATCCTTTAAATCCATATCTTTTAAATGAACAACTGCAGCTGAATCACTAATACATTTCTTTAACAAGGAAATTAAAAATACTGGATGTACTGGATCACCAAATCAACTATAGCTGAATCACCAAATCTGTAGGCAACTCTAGCTCATAAGCTATCTTCCCAAAATAGCTCAAGATTCTAAATAGGCAAACATAATGGGGATTGAGTTTCCCCTTCTTGCCAAACCTCTTCACTCCCTCCATAGGGAAAATCTTTAAATAGAAAAAATCACCAACCTCAAACTCAAGGTCCCTTATTCTCACATCTGCATAAGATTTTTGATGACTTTAAGTTGCCTTCAGCTTCTCCCAAATCAACTAAACTTTTTTCATCACATCAAACACTGTATCAGGCCCTATCAAGGAAGCTTCTCCTGCCTCAAACCAACCAATAGGAGACGTACATCTCCTTTCATGAAGAGCCTTAAATGAAGCCATTTAAATACTGGTGTAATAATTGTTGTTATAGGCAAACTCACTAAAAGGTAAGTGGTCATCCCAACTACCTTTAAAGTCGATATCATATGCCCACAACATATCCCCTAAGGTTTGAATGGTCCTCTCTGCTTAACCATCTATCTGAGGATGAAAGGCTATACTGAGATGAACTTGGGTACAAAGACCCTTCTAAAAAGCCTTTCTAAAGTGAGAGGTAAACTGAGTACCTTTATCTGATATGATAGAGAACAGAATTCTATATACCATAACCAACTCCCTAAGATAAATCCTGGCATAATCTTTAGCTGAGTATGAAGTATGAACTAGCAAGAAATGATTTGATTTGGTCATTCTATCTATAATGACCCATATCAAATCATACTGATGACGTGTATGAGGCAAACCTATCATAAAATCCATGTTCACCGCTTCCCACTTACAAGTGGGGATGATGAACTCTAGCAATGTACCATTAGGCCTTTGGTGCTCAACCTTGACCTACAAACAGTTTAGAAACTTAGCTATAAAATCTATAATATCTTTCTTTATACCACTCCACCAATAGATTTCTCACAAGTCACTATACATCTTAGTGGTTCCTGGGTGGATAGAGTATCACGCACAATGCATTTTTGAAAGTATTTGCTATCCCAAGCCATCGACACACGGAACACATAATCTACCCTGGCAATGAAGCACACCATCTTCTTTTTGGGAGAAACCCTTCACTTTTTAATCTCTAAAAGCCTCGTTCAACTTAACCAAACTAGGATATCTGACTTGCATTTCTTTCACTTTGGACACCAAGGAAGATTCCAAACCATTCTGAACCCATACACTACCCTCCGTTGAATCAACCAATCGAACACTTAGTCTAGCAAGCCGACAAACCTCATCAACTAACTTTTTCTTATCCTCCTCAACATGAGCAACATTACCCATAGACAACCTGCTAAGGGCATCTACTATTACATTGTCCTTGCCCGGATGATACAACGCACTCATATTATAATCTTTTAATAACTCAAGCCACTTTATCTGACGAAGATTCAGATCTTCTATGTGAACACGTACTGTAAACTCTTATGATTAGTGAACACATCAACATGAACCCCATAGTGATAATGTCTCCAAATTTTCAAAGAAAATACAAAAGCTGCCAACTCAAGATCATGGGTGGTATAGTTATTTTCATGAAGTTTAAGTTGTCTAGAGGCATAGGCTATGACCTTACCTCTATGTATCAAAATACAATCAAGACTAACTCTGGAAGCATCATAGTAAACTACGGATGTAATTTAACCATCTAGAAAAGTCAAGACTTTGGCGGAAGTGAGTTGAGTCTTCAACTCTTGAAAACTCAACTTGCAAGAATCTGACCACTAAAATTTGACTTTTTTTTAAGTCAATCGAGGAATTGGGGTGGAAATAGGAGACAATCCTTCAAAAAAACCCTGTAATAGTCAGCTAAACCCAAGAAACTCCTGATATCTGATGGAGAGATGGGTCTAGAATAGTTTCTAACAGCTTCACTCTTCTAAGGGTCAACTCTAATGCCATCACTTGAAATAATACGGCCAAGGAAAGCTACTGATCTTATCCAAAATTTGCACTTACTGAATTTAGCAAACAACTGATGAGCTCTAAAGGTTTGCAACATAATTCTCAGATGGTCTGCATGACCATTCTAACTACGGGAATAGAATATCATTAATGAAGACTATGATGAACATGTCCAAGTAATGCTTCAACACTCTATTCATCAAGTCCATAAAAGTTGCAGAGGTATTCGTTAGTCCAAAAGATATAACTAGAAATTCAAAGTGACCATACCTAGTTCTGAAAACTATCTTTGGAATATCACATTCTCTGGCTCTAAGCTGATGATAGTCCGATCTAAGGTCTATCTTAGAGAAATAACTGGCACCCTAAAGTTGGCTGAACAAGTCAACTTGGGGAGTAGATACTTATTTTTATGGTGACTTTGTTAAACTTTAGGTAATCAATTCACATTTTGAGATAATCTACTTTCTTACGCACGAATAAGACTAGAGCACCCAATGGAGGAACACTTGGCCTGATGAAACCCTTATTTAAGAGACCTTTTAATTGTTTGTTCAAATCCTTAAGCTTAGCTAGACCCATTCTATAAGGCGGGATAGAGATAGGATGGGTATTTGGAAGGAGATCTATTCTGAAGTCAATTTCCCTTTTGGGAGGAACTCTGGAAGATCTTCAGGGAAAACATTTGTAAATTTCCTTACTGCAGAAACTGACTCGATACTTGGAATCTCAGAACTAGAGTCATTGATTAAAAAAATGGTAAACACACCCTTTAGATATCATCTTTCTTGCTCTAAGATATGAAATAAATTGACCTCTAAGCACTGAAGTACTACGCCTCCATTCAATGACTGGTTCATTGGGAAACTAAAACTGAATGACTCTATTTCTGCAATCAACTAATGTATAACATGAATGGAGCCAATCCACGTTGAGAATGACATCGAAATTAGTCATCTCAAACTCCATAAGATCAACTAAGGTGACTTTCTAAGATATTGTGACCGAGCAATTTCTATATACCCATCTGCCTATAATAAATTTACCCACTGGGGTAGACACTAAGAAAGGCTTTGTTAATGTTTTGGGACTAACGTCGAAGTTGACATCTATATAAGGATTCACCAAAAAAGTGAAGCTCTGGGATTTAATAAAGCATAAACGTGGAGATCAAAGACCTGCAATGTACCTGTAACCACTTTAAGAGAACTTTCTTGATATACTGAACCTAGAGTGCATACAACTTATTCTGATGCTTCTCG
Source organism: Capsicum annuum (assembly GCF_002878395.1). Lineage (NCBI taxonomy): Eukaryota > Viridiplantae > Streptophyta > Magnoliopsida > Solanales > Solanaceae > Capsicum > Capsicum annuum. The sequence continues at coordinate 24,130,633 of NC_061121.1, read as the reverse complement.
CTGGTGGAACTGGAAGTGACACCCTACTAATTTGGGCAACCCACTGGTGCTGCTGAAGAAGTAGTCTGGTCGTTCTAGCGATCATTTTGGCCTCTCTGTGCAACTACCGAACACACTCGGACCCTGTGGCCTGGCTTGCCACATCCAAAACATACATCACTACCATACATACACTCTCCCTAATGATTTCTACCATATTTCCAACAAATCAAATTAGTACGACCACTGCTCACACTACCATGGGACTTAGAGCCTAGCGTCCTAGCCTGACTGTCTTGCCTGAATTGAGCACTATCACACTTGTTGAAGATGGATCCAGAGCTGAAGATTTCTGATAAAACTAAAAATGGTTTCCACCTTCTAACGTTGGTTGAGAAAAGTTGAAACTACCTATTCTGGCACTGTTATTCTCATTCTCTCTCTCTCATTATGTTTCTTCTCCATAATTTATGGAGCATGAACTGTAAGTCTAGTTAAGTCCATTTACCTCATCAACATGGCAGTCCTACACTCCTTGAATACACTATTAGCAATACCAGATACAAACTTACTCATTCTAGACCTATTGTCTGCCACCATAGTAGGAGCATACCTCGCCAACTGAGTGAACATAAGCGAGTACTCCTTCACACTCATACAACCTTGCTTCAAGTTAATGAACTCTTACACCTTAGTTTCCCTCAACTCTAATGAAAATAACCTATCAAAAAAAGTTATCGCAAACTCCTCCCAGTCAACAGGCGTTGCCTCCACACCTCGGTCCTTCTTCCACTACTTAAACTAGATATGTGCTACATCCTGTAACTGATATGCATCCAACCTTGCACTCTCACTCAAAATTATTCCCATGATATCTGTCACCTTCTAGACCATACCCAGAGCTCTTATGGATCCTCTTTAGACTTGGATCCAGAAAATAATAGGGGATTCATTTGGGTGAAATCTTAAATCCTAACTACAACCATATTTTCCACTAGATTGGATGGGGAAACATCCTGTTGGTTATTTTGAGTAGTTTTTGAATGGTCCAGGGTCGTGAAAGCAGACCTGAAATTGGCGTAAGAGACATGCTCATGCAGGGGATCTTCCTGAATAGGCAGTGGTGTGGGATGATCCCCATTCCTTCTTCTGTTATTTCTTCTGGAAGGAATTGTCTATAAATGGAATGAAGGGTGTATTATAAAGAGTTTTTAAATAGATCTCATGCTCTTTCATATGACTTGAATACTGAAAAAGGGTAAACTTTCCTAAATTGCCTCATAGCCTCTTGTCCATAAGTGTGTGGCGCTTCACACCCATGCACAAGACTCTACTCAACGCAACTCTCAGACTTCCTAGGACACTTTAAAACTTTAGGCTCTGATACCAAGTTTTTGTCATGACCCGAGGCTACCCCTAGTTGTGACAATAGTGCTTACAATCATAAAGTGACCACAAGATGACCTATCAGCTGGTACCTGCTTTGACAACTGAAAAAAATAGCGATACAATATATGCAGAAGATAAACTAATAAGCTGTTGTAAAATTGAATACTAAACATGAATCAAAACATGCCTAAAATATCTGATAAAATATTGGAAATCAAACTATCTATCTGAGTAACTGATAATACTAAATAGATGGACTGACTGTCTGAAAGCCTCTAAACATCATGAGAATTTAGTAAAATAGACCCCCAACTAACTCTAACTGGCTAAAAATATAGAAATACTAAAATAACTGAGATAAACATATCATGTCCTTGATGGATGAGGACTCACCAATACTGTTGATAAGTAATTAAGCCGTTTATGAATCATCGAAAAATTGTGCATCTGAACCTATATTATAAGATAACATAGCGCAAAGAAAAGTATGCGGTCAGTACTTTGAATGTACTGGTGTATAAGATGGGGGCTGGCTGAAATGCATGAGGTAGATGAGTAAAAATGCATGAACATACAATATCTGAAAATGTAAGACTAAGAATAAACATATTTCTGATATGATCTGTAATCTTAAAGACTGAAATTTGTATAACTGAATAACTGAATAATTTATGTATGAAATACTTGGTCAAGCAAACCTAAATTGAGATACACTGAATATTGTACTGAGATAATGGAAGGTATCATATAACTGATATGCCTCAATCTGAGCTAATCGGGATCCAACATGTGACCCTGATTGAAAGGGTATAGGTACCGTGACATGGGTACTAACACTGGCTGTGTGGATCTACTAAACTGGTGTCCCGAAAGATCGGGGTGTCAAGCCTAAACTGACGGGTGACCCTTGAGAGAAAGTCAAGCCTAAACTAATAGGTGACCCCTCATATCCTATACTAGCTACATAGTTATGGAATGTAGGAACTGCTACTAACAACTCTGCCTAAACTGATGGGGAGCCTCCCCCTGTATTCACTCGGTGCTAAATCCTACTCCCAACTGAAATGACACTGGTACTTAACTGAACTATATTTAACTAAACATAACGACTAACATTGCTCATCATGATCATAAAAACTGAGTAACTGATAACATTCATGGTTTAACTTAATCATTACTTGAGAATCTGAAATCATAAAAAAGAAGTAGGTATCAGATGTTCATAACCCACCAGCACTGAATGATAAAAAAAATATGATATCAAACTTGAAATACTGTAATATGTGATCATGGTTCAAAGACCCAAAACATAGGCAATTCATCAAACATGTGAAAATCATAAACTCCACATGGAAGTGCTTTAAACATAAGAAAATAACATGGTTTCATGGCTAAATTCATAATTTGAGAATTAATTCTGAAATTAGTTGATCATGACAATGGAAATTGCAACACTTAAAACATGATATGACTCATTCCTTTTGAAAACACTTGTAACCATAACTTGTAATTGAATTAACAAGAGATTCATGAATTTATTAATTAATAATTTTTTTTTACGAACTACTTGGTGGTTCCTATTATTACTCTTTTCAAATAAATTGACAATGACATACAATTTGATGATTTTTTTGAAAAATAGTTACAGAATTATTAATTAGAAAAAAATATAAAATAATTGTCTAAACCTCCTGATTTTTATATGTGAATGGACATATACTTTTTCTATGAAAGTAAAATTCATGAGAGTTTGAGAGAAAGAAAACTGTAAATTTTGAAAAATAGAATTATGCCTAGAGATAGAGAGACTAAAAATATATGTGAATGTTCAGTCGTGAATAAGAAGTTGTAATCAACTCTAACTCCATTTTAAAAAATATTGAAAGATAAAATTTAAAATTATTTGTAATTCAAATTTAATTTTTTAACACAATTACTTATAAGCACACACCCACGTTTATCTTTGGTGCATGAAGTGGAGTTCCGGGGAAAATGGGATAAGTTTTGTTAATTTTTTTCTATTTGTTTTTAAATTTATTTTATATTTTTAATAGTTTTCATAATATAAATGAAGGGGTATAAAGGTGACATCACGAAATAATGGTGATCTATAATAATATATATTAATAGTATTTTGATTTAACAATAGTACTAAATCAAAAAGAAATTTAAGCCAAATAACATGTCAATTTTCAAATTGACAAATTTTTGAATTTACAAAGAATTCTATAAATATAAAATTATTATTTAAAAATTATTAAAAAATAAAATAAATATAAAAAATATTTTCTTGAAACAGTTTTCATGGTCCCAACACGAAATTGATTATTTGGTAGATGACTTATTTATATTAACTAAAAATAATCTATATAAAATTGAATTCATTAGATAACCATCAATATAATTATTAAATTGTAAAAAAATTGAATTAAAGATTAGAGTAACAGAAAAAATTAAATTTTATTAAGAAGTTGTAGAAATTTTAAAATTGATTACTTCCCACAAAGAAAAAGAGTTCTAGATGCGGTTGTGAAGAAAGAGTCCTAAACGTGTGGAGGTGTGGGAGTTAATCCCATATTAAATTTATTACTATTAACTTTTAATAATTAATGTAAACAATCTTAATTTAACAAAAGAGTAAATAGACAATCATCACTATGATTTAAAAAACTGTCGAGATTTATTTATTTTTTTTAAAAAAAATGGAAAATATAAATAACTATCAAAATTTTAAAAAGCTATAATAAACAATGATTTTTTTACATTAAAATATTCCAATATTTTTTATTAAAAAAAAAATTATATCTTAATCTAAATAGTCAAATAAATTTTAAAAAAGTTTATGTAGATTATGTATTATAAGATTTTTAGTTTCTTATCTAAATAAGATCTCAAATTAGATTATTCTAAGATGTTTAAATTATGATGTAAGTAAGAACTCGAAATTAGATTAAACCTCCCAAATGTTTTTATTTGAAATAGAAAATAACATAAAAAAATAACTAACTTTACCTAATTTGTCCTAAAAAGTAACAAATGGCATTATCTTATTAGTCCACTTGGCAACCCCCTATGCAAGACTTTCTTGCTATTTATATTATATAGATAATTGCATTTTATCCCTTAATCAGCCATGCAAAATATATACACCATCGGTCTTAATTTATGCAAAGGGGGTCAGAACATAATTTTAACTATGAATTCGAATAAAAATTCTTCAAATATTTTAAAATAAATTACTTACATATTTGAAAGCTATAAGAAAAATAATATACATGTTTGTAAACATAACGATTGAAATATTTTATAAGACGTTTGATAAAGTTATATTCATAAATGTTTTATTCAATTTTCGAAAATATTCCCACCTTCAAATAAATAGGGAAAGTATTGTTCAAGAAATACATCAAAACCTCACTAAATAGTAATTCAACAATATGCACACTAATCATTTTTTTTTAGCCACTTCTTATCACTTATGAATTAAATTAAGTTTTCATGATAAGTAATATTGACATATTTTCACTTATGATGATTATTACTCTGAAATAGCAAATGGCTTCGGGGAAGATATCGATATAATGTTAGGCAATAGAGAAAATAAATGGAGTTACATTTTCTCATATATTGTTTGTTCTATTTTGGGAATATGTAAATTATAAAAGGATACATAATATGAATATTTTTATTAAATACAAATGAATGTTTATAGACTTGGAAGAGATTTTTGTAAGAGCATCTTGTCATTTGAATTTTTTCACCAATCACCAAAAGTAACAATAAAATATATTATTTTTCATATGTTCCATCTTTGTTTTATATTTTATATTAAGTTTTTTATTTTTGTAAGTTTATAGTTGCTTTTGATCCAAAATAGTAAAACTTACGACTTTGTTGGATGTAAAGAAGAGTAGAGAGAATAGAGAGAGCGATTCTTATTTCTTTTCTTGAGGGATGAGAGATCATCAGATTGTAAATACAATGAACAAAACTCCTCTATTTATAGAAAAAATTTACTCCTAGTCTGAGTAAAAGACGGATGCTTCAAATCCTAATAGATATCAAAGTAGATCTTGATAGATCTTGATAGACATTCACTATAATGTAAATACATCTATGACACTCCCCCTTGAATGTCTAATTGGTAGATAAAGTGCCTCGTTAAAACCTTTCTAGAAAAAATCCAGTAGGAAAAAAAAATCTAGTGAAGAAAAAAGAATACGCATCTCTAATAATACGCATTTCGCCTGCCTCATTAAAAACCTTACAAGGAAAATCCAGTGGGGCAAAACCTCGTAAGGAAAAAAGAGTACATCGCGTATTAACTCCCCCTAATGAGAACATCCTTGAACCTTTGCATCCCGATCTTGTGCACCATCTTCTTAAAAGTTGTAATTGGAGAAAACTTGGTGAATAAATCAGTCACATTATCATTTGAACGAATCTATTGCAGTTAATATCATCATCCTTTTGTAGCTCATGTATGTAGAAAAGTTTTGGCAAAATGTGCTTCGTTCTATCTCCATTTACGAATCCCCCTTCAAGATGTGCTATGCATGCTGAATTATCTCTGTATAAAATTATGGGTAGATTGTCATATTTTACACCATATTTTTCTCGAATGAGATGTATCATGGATCTCAACCATACTCATTCTTGACTTGCTTCATGAATAAATATTATCTCATCATGGTTCGATGAAGTGGCTAAGATAGACTGCTTTGTATATCTCCAAAATATGGCAGTATCCCACATGTGAATACATTGTATGTTTGAGATCGAGATTTATGCGGGTTAGATGAAAACCCAAAATCAGCATGACCAGTAAGATCGGGACTTCAATCTTTAGAATAAAATAAAATCATGCATCTTATCCCATTTTGATGTCTCCTTGTAGGAGTAGAAATATACCTTGCTAAAAAATTGAACGAAAGGCTATATTGGGTCTTGTAGATTTTTACAAGATACATGAGTGCACCAATTGTACTAAGATATGATACTTCATAACCAATCCAAATTGGTATATTTCTCATTTCAGCAAATAATCTTATTGCTTTTGAAAACTCTCCAAGAGTTTCAATAATTTTCAAGCTATAAGCTTATACAATATAAGGATTATCAATAAGTTTCCCAGAAACTTTTATATTTTGAATCCTTAAAGAAGTTTTCATACAAATTTTGTCTAAGTGACAACATTCAACATTTTATGTGTCACATCTCCAAGTGTCTGGACTGCAAATTAAATAAGTTTTCACTTACCAAGATGCATCCTTTCATGTCACTTGATAAATGTTTCTACGTCAGCATGCTTAAATTAAAGTAGAATTTAGATCTTCGTAATCTTTCACAATATTACGTCAATATTGTGTCAAAGATATTGATGTTATATCATTTTATATCGGTTCACAATGTGACATAACATTTGAGATCTCATCCCTTCATTATTTTCAAGTACATGAACCTCTCATAAGATTTCATGAAGTGGTATGTCGTAGGCTCTTCAAGAACTCATTACCTTCTTATTATGATTATTTTCTCCTTATTTTTTAAGGACTATTTCTTTTGGAACCGGTCAGTCTACCATGCTTCACGCATGCATAGACTTTGTCTTTAGGAACACAAAATAAGAATACTTGCGCTTAATATGAGATGCTTTCAGCATTTGACTTGAATTATCTTTTGGATAAGGATATGGTGATAATTCATAACATATTTCATAGCGCTTATAATCTCCCTCTTATGTTAGAAAAACTAACATACATCCTCTACTTCTTTGAGGAATCCATATTTGTGCATCATGGTATATTCATTAATCGTATATTGCACATTAAAACTATTAAATGAAATAGTCGGTTCATGACCTTGAACCAATTGAGGGTGAAGAAATAATCATAATTTATTGGTCTAATGCATACAAGTGTTATTGTATGCAACATATCATATTTCAGACCAACACATGAAGCTTTGTTCTCATTAGCGATGGTTTAGCTATTCATCGAAGGCATTCAATGTCAAAACATCATCATCAAGATAACTTTCTTAATTGAACAATCTGAGAATTATGTTCTTAACTCAATTTTAGTGAGCAAGCAACTTTATGAATGTCAAACTGCAGGTTGACAATGAATGTACATGTGATCATCTTATGGATGCATCTTTTCAATATATCACATGATAGGTGAACGGTCCCTTATTCACCTTTATATTTTTCAGGTTTAAGGAATTCAATCCCAACATTAGTTGGTCCAACCAACTTATCATGAGAACAAATGATATAAACAATTCTCGAAGAATCTTCTAGTTCTTCAATAAATGTCTAATATTCAATATGCACATCTTCGAGATGTCACAATCGGTCATATCAATTTATGAACTTTTATTCTAGTAAACTCCAAGTTTACCCTGACATGTACTTTTTTTTTCTTTAGTAAATTTCAGATTTACTATTACATGAATAAATTTCAGTTTTACTACTTTAGAAGTAGATTTCAAAATAACTCTTCTCAGTTATTCTGCCTCATTCGGAGGTGAGTTGTGATACCATGAAAATCAAGTACACGTTTGCATTAATAAGCTTTGCATTCCCCAGGAATGAAATATAATCGTGTCTTAAGCCTATCAAATTATGATAGCTTATAACCTCTTTCAAGATTTTGCTACTTTAGAAGCAAATCAAGGCATACATATGATGTAGAGAATTTTTCTCTATCATATCTTATGATTATAATATGCGTGTGAAAATATCATCACTTTTGATGATCATAATCATATTGTCCCTCCACACATATATTCGTGCATTTAATCACTTGTCTTCTTTCAGACATATTATGCACTGCTACCACATACACCTCAAGAATGAAGTAAGTTGTCATATTTCAGACTTATCATATATTCCTATCACATTCACTTCATGGAATAGAGCATATTCAATGGGTCAAATTTCAAACTTTTCATCAAACACCCATTATTTTGCCTTAGCCATCGCAATATTATCAATATGGTGTATTGAGATTCAAAATCAATATTTGATCCATATAAAGGCGTATTAGGCATGAATCGATGGGACTTGAACCCAACATATTATCATTCTTTTTTATAATACTGTTCTTGAGGAATAAATTTAAAATATAAATGGTTTCAAACCAATTATTTTTCCTCAAATCCAACAATAATTATATCATTAATAGAAAAATATAAATAACATAAGGAATTACTAACCCTGACCTTTAGATTTATAATCTCACCTTATTTGGCAGAGTCTCGTGCTGATAACGTGTTATAAAATAAGAAAGAATAAAGAAGAAGAGTAGAGAGAATAGAGAGAGCGATTCTTATTTCGTCTCTTGAGGGATGAGAGATCATCAGATTGTAAATACAACGAACAAAACCCCTCTATTTATAGAAAAAATTTACTCCTAGTCTGCGTAAAAAACAGATGTTTCAAATCCAAATAGATATCAAAGTAGATCTTGATAGATCTTAATAGACATTCACTATAATGTAAATACATTTATAACACAGATATATTTTTTTCATGAATTTTTATTACAAATCCTTCAGTGTAAGCTTTAAGTAATATTAAAAAAATTACACAATAATATTTTGATTCTTTTTAATTTCTCATCTTTATTAAAGTCTTTGTTAAGGATTCTACTTTTTTTTCTTATTTTCTTGATAAATTCTCCTACTTCTCTATTTTTATTGTAAAATAATAAATATGTCAATTAATCATTCATTCATATTCTTTAATGTAAAATTTTAGTGATCTTTATTTTTATTAATTCCAAAACTTTTTATTATCATAACTCCTAAGATAATTAATTGTAATATTCATAATATTGCTTTTGTATGTCATATCATATTCCTATTAAGAAAGACATTTAAAGATTTTGCAGAAATGACATATTAGCCTTTTAAGTTATTTGTATTATGTTTTTGGTGCTTCTTATATTCATGTTTTAGTTTGACTTGAAGAGTAATATGAAAGCTATTAATGAATGGTAATCGGTTTGTGTGAGTGAATAATGTCGACAAGAGTTCGAATAATTGTGCATTCATTTCATTTTTTTTCATTTATCTTTTATTGATGAAGGTTATAAGAATGTTGTTGCATTATTTATCTTTTTATATGTTCTCTCTATTATCACGATATGAGGCTACCCCCTAGTCACGACAACGGTGCTTACGATCACAAGTGACCACAAGCTAACCCATGAGCTGGTACATGTTGTGAGCACTGAAAAAAATAGTAATACAACACATGTGTGGAAGGTAAACAAGTAAGATACTGTAAAACAGGATACTAAAATCCGTATCAAAACATGTTTGAAATATCTATTAACACCCAATTTTTGCCCTCCACAACTAAATTTAATCCTGAATTTCTTCAATTTTTAATAAAATCAAAATAGCTATTTCATCCGAATAAAAAAATTTAAAATATTTTTGTACGTAATTTTATCATTTTAATTTGTGATTATATATTATCGTGTTCAATTATACGATATTATGTAATTTTATTACTTAAATATTTATTCTATGAAATATCGAATTTTAATTAGGAATTATTTTGAAAATAAATATAATAATTTTTCGGATAAATATTTGTTTGATTTTATCTAATCAAGAAGCTCGGGCGCTTTATAGTCGCGACTGTTGTCATGGAAAAAGAGTTTGTTTTCTGTCAAAGAAGCATGCTTAACACAGCCTATAGCATAAAGGCATTTGAGTCGCGTCTAAACGAAATGTTGGGCAAGGGCCCGTACTCTCTCTTCTGTGGATACGCTATCCCTTCCGGCTATGGTATGGGGAAGGGGAGTTGAGATCTACTCATTGATTTTATATTAGATGAGCGGTCGTACTATAATCGTTCGGGAGACATGGGCCCACGTGCTACACACAAGAATGAATTGTTATGCGGTCGGTAAACTCTTTCCTTTCTGCATGCAGCCTATCCAATCGGATCACGTATTTTGGAATATGTCGTTACATCATGTACATATATTCGCTTTTCTATTTTTTGGATGTTCCTGCTCTTGCCCGGATAGAGAATGGGAACGACTCCCCCTCTCCCCATTCTATTGTCCAAACAGGCCGACCGTTCTAAGTTCCGGGGTAGGGTCGGATAGAACCATATCCAATCGGATCTGATCGTAGCTTTGAGTTCAGGTGCCGTACTGCGGCCGGACCAGAAAGAAGGGGGGCAGTGAACCTCCTACCAAGATGCCAAGGTTTCTTGCTAACTCTCAGCCACTTGTTAGAAGGAAGTGCATCTTGATTGTCGGGGGGAATCAATGGGAAGGAAAAAAAAAGGTAGATTATTTTATTTCCTCTTTTGGTAAGGATTGGCTTTCTGTTCAAAGGTATGTTAAAAACTATCATCTTTTCTTTGTTTGTATCACCAAGACACCTGAAGGGCCAGCCCCGGTCACTGAATAAAAATAGAACAAGCACCTACGACTAAGGGGAATAGAATATCGACCACAGGGTGAGAGAATCTTATAATACGAGGGCTAGTAACTGTTCAAGTCATTAAACTTAGTCATTTTGTTCAACATGGCTATAAGTGGACTGGGTTTATGGGTTTAAACTGACTACAACCAAAGTCATGGCTACTTCAACCAAAAAAAGGGCGACGCCCTATTCAAACCAAAAGAAGTACCTTACCTCACTTATGAAGAAGTTGTTGGAGCTGGGCTCCGAACTATAAAAGTTTTCTTTTTATCTTTCTCAAAGCGGTCTGATCAAATAGGGGATCAAACCACTCCTGGTGTTTTAACTAGTCATTAATGGTCGGTTTAATTAGTACCCTTTCGGTATGTGTTGCGAACACCTTCATTTTTAGCCTCCCATCTTCTCTAGAGAAGCAAAACTCGAATGGATAGAACAAATGGTCCAACTACATAACTATTTCTTTTTAATTAATTCCATGGTCGTGCCTCGTGGCACAGCATCACCCGTACTATTGAAATGGTTCATCAGTAGAGATGTTCCCATAGGTGCCCTTTTTTCTAATGGTACTATAATTTCTATTCCTATCCCTTCATTCCCTCTTTTGGTTTATCTACATTCCAGGAAATTCATATGCTCCACAGATTGAGCAAAAAGTGGAGTCTTGGTCAGAGCAAGCCGTCCTATTCTATTACCAGACATAATTGGGAGAAGCTCATCCAAAACTAGAGCTAGAAATGCTTTATTTCATTTCGTTCCCGTTTTTCATTTCCTTCTTCTCAAATCCAAGGGGGACTTTTCATATTTAGAATCTTTCTGTGGTGTGCTCCGTTTACTATACTTTTGTACTTTCTTATTTTACCACGTGATAGGTTTGCGAAGCCTGAGCGGGCGTGGAGAAGGAAAGGCCAAACACTTCGGCCTAACGGGAATGAGCAATGACAAACTGAGAAAATGAGGTGCCTCGGGCACCACCATTTAGAAAGAAGGGTCAAAGATTTTGGGTCTGTAGCTTTCCCCGTCCCCCCTTCATCGGGTGGTGCTTATGTGGAGGGTGCGCTACCTGAAATCGGGCTTGAAGCTCTCACCTTACCAACAAGCCGAGAGCTGATAGCTATTGGTCACGATTACTATCAAAAAGCTCCTATGAAGATAAATATTTCACATGGAGGAGTGTGCAACTTTATGTTGGGTGTTCTTCAGTCGTGCGACCCGACGGATTATGTGCGACCTGTGACCCACGCCTCCTATTTGTTCAGGGCGGGCGGCGTGAACTCTGATTCGATCTGGGTATTCAATCCAGCCGCTGAGATGCTCAGTTGACTCCTTAACCTTGATAGAAAGATGGCTTATTCAATAATTCGTGCACAAGGGTAAGGAACTTTGGATGAACTAATGCGAATGGGTGTAAGCCTCGCTGCTGGAAAACACCCAGTGCTGACTACACTGAGATACACAAAAACGCAGGTAACGTCAGTTGACGAAGTGGCATTAAGCATCCCTAGCAGTACAAAAAGAGAGATCGTGATGATATCATCTACGTTCGTACCGCACCTCGTGGAGTAGATCCCGCATCCAACCAAGTCTTTGACCAAGGAACGGAAGAATTCCCACTACCACTGGTAGGTCATTCGGGCTGTAAGCACGGTGGGAACGGGCTTCCCAAAAAGCAAGCCCGGTCCGAGGTCAGCATAGAATGAAGGGGATGGCCCTAATCTTGTGTTGACTTTTCCAAATTATTGGGTTACGGGCGGAGAAAAGCGGACATGGGAACTCAAGTCGGGGCGCAACATAACGAAGAGAGTTATTCCATTTAGGGAGAGACAAAATAGGCGGACACGGATGGTCTGGTGTCCGAGCCAATTGGTTAGACAATGACTAGTTCACTTATTATTTTAGTAGTAGCCTCCTATCCCAGAATGGAATGGGATGGAATAGAAAGAACGTGAAGCGCTAGCGCTACAAGGTCGTTTTTTTTTAGGGGATAGGCTTGTGAAGAAGCAAGCTTATCCCCACCCCAATCGGTAGCTGCTAGGTTTCCCCATCTTTTCTAAACTTCCCCAGGCCTCCGGCCTGAGCTGTATGAGGAAAAAGCTCATCCCACGTATGGTTCGGAGGCTGAGCCCCACCCCAGCAGTAAGGGTGCGGCTTAGGTCAACTAACACAAAAAAGATAGAGTTTACTCAACGATTTCCTTTGGGTTCCAAATTTCATATGGGGAAGGAGCGTTGTTATTTGCGAGGTCTTGATCATTTACATGGACCCACTTTTTATTCCATTTGTGGGAATTTAATGTTCTATAAACTGTCCCTAACGAGCGATTGGCTCATGTTTGAGCATGATGAATCACTTCGTGCCGACCTATTGCCAATCCACTTTTCGGCCCCATATGAAAATGAAAAACTGGAGCATTTTATCCATCGGTGGATGAAGAATCGCGAACATAATAATTTATGGTTGACCATGTTCCTAGAAGAAAGATACTTTTGAGAAAGGATGAGCACGACTGAAGTGGCTATACATACAAATCTATTTATGGATCTATATGCTTCGGTTGGAACTGGAAGTTCCAGAATAGGTGGCTTGTATACCACAATAATAAAACTTCCTTTTATTTTTTTATTTGGATAGGATTTATGTTGGCTTCGTTAGGAGGCTCGCGTAGTTTGTCACGTTATATCCAAAGGGATGAGTTGCATTGGAATTAATAAAGTTTCGTGGAGTTCATAATTGTATAAAAGGAGTCGAAGTAGTGGCTGCGGTGCATTAAAGCACTTCTTCGACGGTCCCCGTACACCCGGCCTGCCAACCCGCTCTGAAGAATTCATGATTTATATATGTTTTAGGCCGGTGAGAGGGAGTGCAGAATAAGGATTAATTTCACTGTATCCATCTACGTCCACCCCATCTACCTATTGCCGGAGGTCAATTGTTGTTCCCTCTCTCGAGATTGCAATCCCTATTGAGTCAGGAAGGAATGAGTAATGGGTTGGGGAATCGGGCATCAGCCCTCTTGGATCTAGTAGGAGCAGGAGTAGGTAAGTTAGTATTGATCCGGTGAAGAATAGAGAATTTAGTTGATAGAGACGTTAGATCTGGAGGAAGCATTTGGTCACATATCCCAAAACCTTCACGGGAAAGGAACGGACTCACTCTCCCTACTTCTAAAGATAGATAGAAAAGGTTACAGAGTCCCAGTTGCTGAGGTGGCATAGTGAGAGGTGAGAGAAATGACAAAAAAAGTAGCAAAAGATCCTGCAGTAGTATATTCTGTTGTTTTGTTTGCGGTGGAATAGATTCAAGCGTCTGGACCAGTAGATCCACAGCAAGTAGGCGTTGACTTAGTTGCTTTTGCAGTTTATTTGTTTCCTAATGTTGATTTGACACAACTTACCGGTGATAGTCGTAGTACCAGGAGCTTTCAAGGGAGGCGACCAGGATATCTAGTTCTGTTCTAGAATCTAAACATAAAATGTAACTAAATAGGCAGTGAGCCGTTCAGATGAGACTCGAAGACCAGGAAGAATAAATAAGCAAAGGTAGGGGCTTCTTCCTTCAATAGAGGTAATGCTTATTCTTATCCTTCATGGTACTATTGAATAAGGCAAGGCTTTTCCCTTTTCCCTTTCAAAAGCACTTTCAGTAGAAAAATGAATTCATCTCAAATCAAAAGAAGAAGACTCTGCACCTTCAACTAATTCTAGCAATCCAGTTAGTAGGAAAGTCATATCACTGAACATTGGATTATATACAACCTCGTTAACATTACAACTAATCAATCAAGAGTCTCCTATGCATTTTGAAACTTTCTATTTATTCCCGAACGCACAAGAAAAGTTAGAACCTTTGGGAGGTACTTTCGTTCTACTTTACTATAGCAGTTTTAGATCTGCCGCTCGCTCTCTTGCAAGTTCTCGTCTAGCTCCCTCTCCTTGATCTTTTATTTTTGTTTTTAGCCGGATCCCTTCGATCAATCCTACATTTTTCTTTTTTCCCACGATAGCGATATTCTTTTGCTACTTCTTTCCTCGGTTAATGGAAAAAAATCCTTCTTTTTAACCTGCCTGGCGCTATCCATCTCCAAATAGTAAATGCGCTGCTGAGCTCAGATGCCCGCTCATTTGGAAAGTTGGAAGCAAGCACTTCCTCCCCTCTTTGTGTGGAAACGCTTCTGAAAGCCTATTAGTTAGTATTAGTCAAAAACATAGTTAAGGGGTCCGTAGTTGTCGCAATCTCTCATTTCTCTTCACCTCAAGTGCTTTCTTCAATGAGTCCAAGGCTAGACCCTAAATGCTGCCTACAATTCCACTTAGAAAAAAGAGAAAAGACAAGATAAAGACTCACGACTTTAAAAGAACGAGCTTAAGGAAACTTGATTTGCTCAGGGAAAGAAAAAGGAAGCATTTACAGCTATATAAAATGAAAAGTAATCACCTAACAGAATAAACAATAATATTCTAGAGTAAGAGGGAAAGAAAGATTTTTTCTCTTACCCTCTTAGCTAAGACTAAATTTTTCAACTTCTCGCTCATTACATTAAGTTAGGAGATCTAACCAAACACGCAAAATGCGACATTGACTCAAGAAAGTCAATAAAAGTAAAGCCAAACCTTATAGGCTGGTACAGTGCCTATTCCTTATGAATTCTAGGCCATTTCTAGGCCTTCTACCTCTAAGCAAACTGAACCGACGGAACTCCCTTCAGCTAAGGCAGTGAAAGCCTTATCCAAGCCCATGAATCCGGTACGGAAGACGGGATCAACTACAAAGAAAATGAAACTGAGAGTAGCTAGAGACAGCCATTCTTCTTTGAACTTCACCCAAGCGCTTTACTTTCAAGCCTATCTTTCTCATTTAAAATTTTTATTTAACAGCTGAATCCAAAGGCATATAGAGTGCAACCCTTATCGGAAATCCGAATAGCGTTGTAGGAAGGCGAAGTTCTGAAATCAGTCAATGAAGCTCTTCACTCCATTTTTTTCTCTTTTCCCAGTACCATTGCAAACGAGACGTGAGCGAATGAAATCCCTGTATCTAATGAAAGAGGACCGAGCATGAGCCTTCGAACGGACAAAGTATGTGATCAAAGGCACAGACATGAAACGTCAGAGATCCTGAGCTACTAGGTCTTCCTAAAAGAGGAATTCTCCTGTGTCTTTCTCTCAGTGCCATGGCATACAAAGTCATGTGTTGGCGTATTCCATACGTCGACTCATACAAAGTAGAAAAAAAGTCAAACCCAAAGCTTTATAATATCTCGGGCTCATCACTTTATCCCCAGGCTTCTTTCTTTTTCTCAATATGATTCTTCAAAGATACTAAAATTGACTATCTCATGGAAGGAAGTGGGATGTGAGAGAAAGTCTTACGGTTTAACTATCTCTTGTACCCCCTAATTAGCACTGAGGAGTCTTCATCTTAGCATCCATCGCAACTCCCCATGCTGGTAAGGAAAAGGTCAACCCGGTGGCGCATCGACGTCTTGAGCGAGTAAGAGCCTTGATCCAAGGCCAGGTGCTGTCGCAATCCATAAAAGCAGCTTCAATCAAAGGTTGCGCAACTGCCAATAAAGACATTGCTCTACGACTCCTTAGAGGTTGGGGAGTGGAAAAAGATTCATTACCGGGATAGACTTTAAGACCTTAGTTGAAACTATATTTCCTCATTCATGGGGATCTAATACATCATGGTCTAGGGGCTAAGAGAAGGAAGATAGATTACCAAGACTTGTAGCTATAACAACAAGAAAGGGGCATTTTCGTGGACTAGACAAGAGAAATAGTCATTCCAAACTCCTTCTGCCCTTGGGGAAAGAAAGAGTTTATGACCACACTTCTTCTAGCAGATATGACTTTGTCACAGCCAGTGGAAGATATATTCCAACTATAGAATATTAACTCCCCAAAGTAGGCGAGTCAAGGGGAAAAGTTGCAGCTAGACTAAAGAGGAAAGATAATAAGAACCAGATCGACTAAACTCCTTGGCTTAGAGAAAAACTAGGGCTGAAAGGATAGAAGTTGAAAGAACTCTTTGACTGAGTAGATCGACTAAAAGCTTTCAAGTAAGGGAGCGATAGAAAGAGAGAGCGGATGTAAAGGATCAGAATAAATCTGCTGCAGCAGAAGAGTTCACAGAAGAAGTTGCATTGGATTCTTATAATATTACATTAGAAAGAATAAAAGAGGAATAGAAGGCAATGAAGTGGGAAAAGAATTGAATAAAGAAGTAAGAGCTTACTTACGAACTGCATTTCTACTTTCTAGAGATTCAAGTTTGCAAAATACCTTATCATTCTGACTCAAGAGTCAAACTTTAGACACAGGTGCGAGTTTTTACCCTACGTTTTCTTTTTCCTTCTACCCCCAAAATGCGAAAGGCGGGAATTAATTACTAGTTACCAGAGTCAAACCGACTATAGTTTGGAAAAACAAGATGTTGCGGAGACAGGATTTGAACCTGTGACCTCAAGGTTATGAGCCTTGCGAGCTACCAAACTACTCTACCCCACGCCAAAGATAAGAACAAAAATCTAATAGATAAATAAGGTTAAAATGCATCCCTCCACCCTATCTGTACAAATAGAACAGTCCACTTATACAGAATGGTAAAGGGGCTTCTATGATCATCGACCATAGAAATAGAAATGAAGCATTAATCCTTACCAACTTGATCTTGTTGCTCCTGCAAACAAACATGCATGAACCATTTCACGAAGTATGTATGCAGATAGTCCAAAATCTCGATAGTTAGCCCTCGGCCTTTCGGTCAAAAAACAACGTCAATAAAGGCGTGTAGGTGCACCATTTTATGGTAGGGATTGTAGCGTTCCATAAATTTTCCATTTTTCACTCAACGAATGGAATAAATGGAGTGAGAACTAGGCACAACGTACTCCGGTTCGAGAAAGAACATCCAAAATAAAGGATCCTTGCTTCTTTTCATTTGTCTAAGAATAAACCATCACCTAAGCAAGTCAGCTAATTTTCTCGTAAGAGACTTTAGCCTAGGGATTTTGGAATGAAACTAGACCATGTCTTTGCTAAAAGATTCCATGTCCACTGAATGAGATGGCCATAAACATGCCGATCAATTTGGGAATTGAATTTGTGTGTCAAGACAAGTTCTATTTTCATGTAACCTAGCCCGAGAAAACATCGTAGATAAAGTACGACTGGGTAGCAGGCATAGCCAAACCAAAGCTTCATGCCATTCTTGAAAGGACAGCGGAATTCCGAATGAATTGATTTTTGACTACCTAGTAGTAAAGAAAGGAATATCATGAAAAAGAATAGATGATTTTTGCCTTTCTTCGGATATTTAGTGAACTAATACCAACCAGTTCTAGATATTCTAGAGGTGTGGCTCACCTAAACGTTAACATTCAAAAATGATAGGAACATTCTTGAATCAGAAACTAGAACAAAAGCAAGTCTTCTGTTCCCTGTTTTGACAAAATCAACTGATTTAACAGACCATCAATACGCTAAGCTGGCCAAAGAGCTTCGAGACTTTTCATCTGCGGATAGAATATGAATCAATTATGAATGTACGTTCCCGACCTCCCATCTTTCATTTTCTTTCGGTTACTTTCGTGCAAAAACAGAGATCAAAAATGCTTGAGTCCTGGGTTTTCGTCTTATTAGTGTCTAGTCCAAAAAATGTGTGGATAAGGTCCATGCACACTAGTTCAACTTAAACAGGCTCATGTAAAACATTCGAACTAAACTAGTAAGATTAGGGTTGACTTAAGGAAGAAGAAGAAGCTTAAGAGCTGGAAAGGCTTAATAAGCACATCTACAGTACACTTTCTTTCAACTTTCACGTGCACATTTTTACTTAAAAGTCTTTATTATTTATATTCACAATTCACATAAGTAGTGAACACTTTAGACTAGGTTTTGGCCCATACCATACATGCAAACACAAAAAACCAAACCAAAAAAAGACATAACTTTACATAATTAAGTGAACAAAAGACATAGAACTTCATTCAACATAACAAAGAAAGAAATACATCACGCTACTTTGTGTCTATAGACACTTATTGAAATAAAAATTGAAGGACTTCTTTCTTCTTTCTCAGTTTAAATAGAGGAGAAAAAAAAGCTCTATAAGATAGATGACTTCTTCATCAAATTCCTTCAGGAAGGGAGTGAAGATTCCTATCCGACCTTGAAAAATAGTATAAATGAGAGAAGTGAAGTGAGTTTGAAATCGACTTGTTTATTCAAAGAAATATCCTTCCCTGCACTCACTCTTCAAAGACTTTTGCTCGTAGGTCATTCTATTCACTATTTGACTTTTCTTGATCTTGCAAATCCTCTCTTTTTCGCTTTATAAGTAATGTCAAGCCTGTCTATTTATGAATCCTCTGTTCATGAATCTGATGTCCGATGGGACCCCTTCCTTGATGAGGATTGCTAAAATCTTTCTTTTTCAATAAAAAAGATCAGGTTTGTAAGCTCGATATGGAAAGTGGAGGTTCTGGAGACAAGCTACCTGAGTCATGTAGCTTGTTTATAGTAATAAGGAATTCATTCTAATAAATGATGATCTATCGAGTGAGGGATATAGAAGCTAAGGCAATCAACCAGTACACGAATCCCTTCCTCTAGAAGGATTGAACCCGACCACTTCATGTTGAAGTTCATAATCATACTGATCTACGAACCACCCTTTTCTTTTATTTGTCCTTCCTAACCTCTCTTAATACTTTCAACGATCATTTTGGTAGCCTTAGGACTCTAAAAAAGTAACCTGGCCTGATACCTATTTACTCGCCTGGACCACTCGTATCTATCATATATAATATGCTCGACTATCGAGGGAAATCCATCTCTTAGATAAATTTTTCGATCAGCTAAAGATGACACAGAAAGACAAAAAGAGAAAAATCAATATAAGATAAGACAATATGTCAAATTTCTCCCAATTTTGCTTTCTACAACTCCATGCAAGTAAGACTAGCAACTATTATATGGACCTCCTCCTATTAGGGTAACTACTAAGACTGGCTCACCGAGATCGATAGGAAATAAAACTAAAACTCAAACTGTAGGAAAGAGAGAAAGAGGGGGAACTAGATGAGTTTACTACTCCAACTGTAACTGGATCGCAAAGAAAGTGTACTGAGCATCTTTTTCCAATTTCAAAGATCTATCAAAGCCCATTTGAAATGAAAACTCCTGCTCTGCTTTCAAACTTTCCAACTACATGTGAGGAAACTCTTATTCGCTTTAGGGCAGTCTAACACATAGGCTGCAACTACCAGCTTGCTGGCAGAATGAAAGACTTAAACCAGATAGCTAGAAATTGGCATTTCTACTAGATATATCTCAATGGCTGCAAGGGCTTACCTTGGCGCTCCTACTATTAGAACTCCAACTGACAAGGAAACTCAAGTGGAAGACCACTTCAACTGCCTGAAAGCCTTATCATTAGAAGGAAACTGCACGATTAGCAGTGAATAGGATCAATCCTCCATATTCTTCTCTTCGGCATAACTGGTAAGCAACACACTATAATAATAGACTTGTCCACTAACTGAAAGATTCAAGGCCAGATCATAAGTGGGGCAGGATGATAGAGCACCTCCTAATATTTCTCAAGTAATGAAAGTAGATCCCCTTGTCTAGCCGAGTCTTTTATACCTGCTGCCTTGTTCAGAGTTGACCCTCTTTATACTTTGATTCCCTGGAAAGCTCTAAGTGAACCTCCTTCCTAACCAAAAGAATGGAATCCGGTAATCCAATAATAAGATAAAGGAAAAAGTCGGCATAACCACTGCTATTTCATCTGCAGCACTTACCGTTGAAAGAATCAGTCTTGCTTTGGCTTGATTGCTTTCACCAGCTCTAGCTAGGCTGGGAGTCGATTAGCCTGAGTTGTGTTAAGATAAGTGGCACTTGAATAGGAAGTAGCCATCATTAGAGGAAATAACATGTATTACAAGGATTCATAAATAGTAAATCTGGCAATTACTAACAGGGTGGTGGGTCAGAGCGAATTCCCTTGTTTAGGATAGGAATAACGGAATGGTTAGGGGCTTGTCTTTAAGCAGCTGGCTTCCACGTAGCTATAGGCAGTAGAAATGGTAAATGTCGTCTTCCTTTATAATGACTTCTTCCTTTCCTCTTTATCATATGAAATTCTAGCTCACCCTCGGATCAGGGGATACCTTAAGTCAGCAGCTCCCTTTGAAGATAGGGCATTACATAAACTCCAAAATCATACCCAGGGAGCGTACATTAGGAAACTCCCAAGCTTGCCGAGGAAGGAACAAAACTGAGAAAGACATCCTCCAACCACTTTTTATGTGCGCGTACCACTTTTAAGTATCTTTGCACTGCTAGAACTCAGGAACATCAATATGGTTAGGGATCATTAAGTTACAACGCTTAACCTATTTTTTTTTTTGCCTTTTGAACGAATGTAGAACCTCAGTTAGCAGATTCATTAGATACCTTTCTTGGAAGACTCAATTCATTAGATAAGCCTAGTACATAATCACTGATAAGATCATTCATACAATTAACAAATAATTTTTGGGCACTTTGAAGAAAGTTAATCTTAGAAGAGTAACCTCGTAGCTCACTTAGATCAATCAGTTCAAGCGTTGACAAACTCATCTTCCGTCTGTGAAACTTACTTTGTTGGATTGTTGGAAGCAGATGAGCCCGTGCAAGCATTAGAACATGCATTCTCGCGATCTACAGAGTGCTTATGGCTTGCTCTTGAAAAGAATTATCAAGCAACCTTCTTCTTTGTTACAGAAAAAATATTCCATTCTTTGGTTTCCTAGCACTGACCTCTTTGGTCGAATATTAGAGTCGGCTCTACTTCAACTATAGTCTTTAAGTCAGAAATTGCTTTCACATCTCATATGACATCTGTACCAATAGACTTCTTCGGACACTAGTAAGGTAAGTAGCTACTCCAGCCGATCTAACTTCAGAGGATCCAGCTTATTTGTTGGATAGGTTAGCCCCTTCTCCTTCAGAAGATGCAGCAAGATTACGTTCTCATCTGAGTTCTCTTCCTCAATCCACTCTAAGAAAAAGCCAAGTATAGCTACTTTACTTTAGAGTAGATCTAGCTTTTCTCCGGGTCTCAATTAGGGTATATGGTCCTATCCTAAAATAAAGATCCTATCTTACCTCCCTGAAATAAAGGGTTTTAAATACCACTAAAGTGGTTTCCCCTTCCGTACCTACTCTACAAGGTATCGCTCCTTTCACTTCCTCTTCAACAAGATATGACCCTTTTAGTGGCTATAGTGGCATACTTAGGCAATGAAATTCTCGACCAACCTTATACCCTAACCCTCGAAGTGAAAAAAGTGCATCTCTCTCAGAGTCTCCATTCGCTTCCTCTCCTTTTGGAGCCTCCCTCATCAGCCATGCATCAGACGAGACCAATTCCAATAAGGAGGTTTTTTATTCTCCCCAGTCCACATCTACTTTCACCTCAACTCCCGAAAACCAATCCATTGATAGTTCTCCCAACGAGCAGAAAGAGAAATTACAGTTTCTATCTGAAAACCAGCGGAAGCATTGGACGGGGGAAATCCTACGAGCAACTGACCCGCTTTCCTTGGTCGACAAGTGAGCTACCCCTAATCCCTACTTTCAGCGGAGTTTATTCTATATTTATATTTATATATTTATTACCGATAGAAAAATGATGGAGGCTTTCAACTTAGATTCTTCCCTTAGCCAATTATTACTCTATCCTTCTCGTTGTCTTATCATAAACTCCTATCCCTCCTTCTTTCTTTAAGGCTCTATGCTTTTAAAGTAAAGACAGGAATAAGTGAATCAAGTTGATCGAGCCCATATTTTGGTAAAAGATTCGATAACCTAGGAAAGATCAATGGAAATCTCTTTATAAGACCTTTTAAAGCAAAGTAAACTAATACTCCGAGAGCATAGCCAAAGCGTAAAGATTTTTTTCTCATAATAGTACAGTTTTCTCCTATTTTTTTTAGCTTTTTTGATGGGTCGCTATAGCATTTTAGACCTTCCCCCTTTATTGGCTTACCCCGCCACTTAAGGTAAGGAATTGTGGGGAAATCAATGGTTACAATTTTGTATTACAACTTAGCCCCCTTCGCTTGCTTGATTGAGGGATACGAATGAATAATATTACTAGAGTCGATAGAAACAGAATATCCTTCTCACTTGAGGATGGGGACTGAAATGGTAAGGACAATAGATATTTCTTTTAGGGGAATAGAGAATCTAAGGTGGAAAGGTAGCAGTCGACCACTAATAGAGCGTTCGATCCCTTTTTATCCCCCTCAAACCTAGTTCGCTACATTGGTTGAGAAAGTATGAGAGGGCGTCCTTCAAGCCCTTTTCTTTGTTTGTAACAATTCTTTCATCACTTTTTTAAAGCCATTTCAATTGGCTCTTTCTTCCCTTCTGGTTTTTAAAAAGGCTGGCTACTGGCCTTATTCATCTTTGGATAAGGAAAAAGAAACCTCACTATTACCGACACTGGTATAGACTATAGACACATTTTGGTGTCCTTCTCGCCTGGTGGCCATAACCCTTTCCTATCAGCTTAGGTTTTATATAGTATAGCAGGTGGGTTAGTAGTTAATTGCTATCCCCTTTTTACCTGTATTTGGAGTCGAGTCATTGTTTTCTGTACGGGCTAGTGTTCTTTCTGATCTTTCGATGAGCTTTAGCCATTCTTTGTTCCTTTAAGCAGTAACATGTTCCGTTGCAGAAGAAGTAGTTATGAAGTAGCCATTCTTTGTTGGAATCTCTCGTACGAGATGTTTGGTGTTATGAGGAATATTGGGACTTCACTTTACCTTTGGAAGGAACTACTATTATATCGACCTACGGTTTGTCTAGTTCCTGATCGGTTAAGTAAGTTTTTAATGGTCTAATGCTATTATAATCCATCAGCCTCGCTACTTTTAATGTTGTACGATCGAATATTGAAGTAGTGTCGTCTTAATTGTTGGGCTTGGTTGGAGTTGGTTTACCGGACCGAAGAGTTGCAAGCAATATTATTACAATACCGAAAAGAACTTGTCGTGGGAGAAGCCAAAAAAAAAAAGAGACTCCTTCAACAACAAAGAAAGAAATTGCGTAAGTAAAGAGAAAGATAGCCAGTCCTCTTGGGCGGCCGATAGTGTTATGTAAAAAGGACCAAGGAAGATTTTATCCGTCAAGAGAAGGAGGAGGAGTAGGAGCTAACCTTAGGGGAGGAATCAAATGATTATGATATAAACAATGAGACAAAGGAGAGCACTTATACGAGTCATCCAAAAAGAAAGACCACCAAAAGTAATGACCACCAAGATAGGCATAGTAATTCGATCTTTTGATCACCCATTTTTGGAAACCCATTTTTGGGGACTTTCGCCTTACACACGAAAGATTGGTTTGCCTATATCACGAGTCTTATACACTATGTTACAATCACCTCATATTGATAAAAATTTCAGAGAACAATTTTGGATGAAAATCAAGAAAGAATTTCTGGTCATAAAAACAGAAAGACATGAATTGTGCAGGAAGTTTTTTCGATTAAAATGTTGTGCGACTCATAGGACATAAGACTTCTTGGTCAAGCCAAAAAGATTGCCGACTAGATGCTCTTACCCCACCATTCCTATCACTTTATCTTCCCTTAAGAAGAAAGAGGAGGTATGGAGTGTAGGACATAATGCAGGAAGTGTATGATACAACACATAACCTTAAGGAGTTGTGGCAACCCCCTTGATTGATCAACGCGAGTGAACTATGCTTAGACGCTTCATAAAACTGCACTGATCTACGAGAGGAGTTGATAGATGAGTAGGCTTTCCTTTTCGATTCACGGAATATGATCTGGACACGATGAGAGTTTGTGTGTCTAGGTAGGTATAGCATAAGATTGCCTTTTTTTGCTGCCATGGGGTCGACCTATGAACAAGGTGAACCCAATGGGAACCAAAAAATGGGGGGCACCGTATTGGGCAGAAGACGATCCAAAAAGTGAAGGCTCACCCAGCTGAAGGAAGGGGGTGAGATAGGCAAGAGGTAGGTTGCTTCCAAGCAAGCCCGGCTGTGAGGAATCAAGAGAGCTTTATCGGTGCTGACTTGGATCTTAGGTGATAAAATAAGGCATCCAAAAGCGACGAGCAGTCGCATCGAAGCTTGGCTCTAGCCGATAGGCTAGCAGTAAGCTTGGCTACAGCAAGTTCTTACCAAGCGCGAAGAAAAAGGCCTTCGCCACTTGAGCCGTATGCAGGGTAAATCATACGTGCGGTTATTAAGGAGGAGAGATAGTAGAAGCCATCCCATCCCAATAGCGTATATTTAGAGCTCAATATAAAATCCAATTTTCTCGCAAGACCTGTTCGGATAAGGGAAAACTCCAGAGATTGCTTCAAAATAAGATCCTTGCGTTGACCCTTTCCTGAACCAAAACCAGGGGAGGATGAAAGAAAAAGGGGATTAAAATATCCCATCAAAAAATTTTGGGCTTTCCATTCTTCCTCCTAACAGGCCCAATCCACCTTATCTTCTCTTCCAATAACTGGAAACAACGATAACACAGTCAACGACGTACATTAGCCAAATCTCCAACATATGAGCAACGAAAATCATCGATCAAACAACAACAATCTTCGACCTGACCTGACAACACCAACGTCAACCCATATTCAGCCCAAACCCAACCTGAAATTGAGAACGTCAGCTCCAATGCAACACGATATCTTTACACACGAAGGAAAACCCGAGAATATTCTAGACTAAGCCCAGGTGTCTCCCCTAATGGCTAATTCTGCAAATCTTGAGATAATGGTACAAATTGATACCTATTTGGGCGAATTCCATTGGTTTGAGGGAGGATTTTTTTTCTCCAATTTCCATTGGGCAACCCACATCAAATTCCCTCAAGAAAAATTAAAATTGGTAGAAATTTTTGAGGAGGAACTTGATTTTTAGCTTCAATTTGAAAATTTCCCCCTAAAGGATCCCCAAATTGCCCCTGAGTTGGGGCTGGTTCCCACATTGTTTGAAGACCAAATTTAAACCCTAACCTTTTTCTATATAAAACCAATTTTGACAGCAATAAAACAAGAGAAAAGAGAGAAGAAAAAAGGATGGTTAAAACCATTTTGAGAAAAACCAGTGCACTTTTTGTTTTGAGGATAACATTTTCTGCTTCCTGTGATAGGTTGGGGACTGCTCAGAGCTTTCGGCGTTGTGGAAAAGTTCCTTGGTAATGGTCACAATCCTATCATCAACTCGTCATCCCATTTTGCTGCTCTGAAATAGTTAACTCTCCATTTCATTTAGTTCTATTTATTTCTGCTTCATCTCGCCATTCAGTAGATATAACGAAGTTTGCGATAATTTTCTATGCTAGGAATTGCTTGCTGTAGGAAGCCTTATATACTGTAGTACTTTGTGTGAAATAATTTGCAGTAGTTTCATCTGTTTCATCATTTGTTTAATGTTTGAAATTCATGTTTGAACGAGTTAATTAGTGTATGATGAAAACTGTCTTATGAAATCGCTTGTTCTAATCAGCGCTATTAGATATTGCATAAAATAGTCGTGTACGTGCTCTATATTTCAGGAGGAAAATACTTGCATATTATGTTGTCTCCACAACTGATGGTTTATGGATCATGTGTATTCGAGATCATTTATTTATGGAATGTATGTTAGAGGAATCTGTTGTTTATACATCGCATATTCTACAAGATGTGCTTATCCAAATGTTCCAATGTGAGTAAAAGTGCAGTGATTCTCTTCTGTTAAAAAGGACAGGTTCATAAAATTGGAAGCTGGAAAGGATGATGGGCTCAAATGATTTTGCATCTTCTTTGTGATTTGCTCTTAGGAGCCTCATTTGGGGTAAAACTTACACGCACCCGGTGTATACACCAAACTAATATATGCATGCCATGTGTTTGAATTTAAAATTCATGTTACTTAACCATGATCAATCAATATATATTTTACTTAATTTAATTACATAACCATGGTAGAGAACATTAGTTTGTTGTAATACCGTGTGCGTATAAGTTCTTACCGTCAAGTACTATAGAATTCTTTTTTCTTAATTTGGACTAAGGTATTATTTAAAGATCATGTAAAGATTTTAAATGAGTAGTACAAATTTTAGAGTATGAGATAAACCTAATGTGTAAGTTTTTACCGTCAAGTACTATAGAATTCTTTTCTCTTAATTTGGACTAAGGTATTATTTAAAGATCGTGTAAAGATTTTAAATGAGTAGTATAGATTTTAGGGTATGAGATAAACCTAATTGTAATATTAGTTTCTTTATACCGAAAAGTATACAACAAACTAATGTTCTCTACCATGGTTGTGTAATTAAATTAAGTAAAATATATATTTATTGATCATGGTTAAGTAACATGAATTTTAAATTCAAATACATGGCATGCATGTATTGGCTTGGTGTATACACCGGGTGCATGTAAGTTTTACCCTTTATTTATAAAGGTTAAATAAAAAGAAGTCTATTCTATTTATAGTGTGTATTCCCTTATTTAATTCTTTTGATATACGTTTAACACATACATTTGTAGTTATTAGTTGAAAATTGATTCAAAAATTAGCTTTTCTTATGTCATTACTAACTTGTATATCTCTTTTATGAAACTTTTACGATACTATTCACTTGTCTATTAAACACATCCCCTCCTGCATCATCTTACTGATGTTGGGAAAGAAAATGTTTTTAGTTGCATTGCTCCTCCCCCCTTTCCGATTTACTTCAGTACCTAAGGTTAAGAGTTTTGCATCCGTTTGAATACAGAATAGTGTCCACGTTTTATTTAAAGCCATCTTTTCTTTTTCGTGTTATTGTTTGCTAGAAAAAATACAATAGGGTAAAAGTTGTTTGGGTGCTATATGTGTGGTGACATGTCTAATTAATGTGCTTACTCTATGAGAACGTGTTGTTATTTCTTCTCTTAAAGATAGGTCTAGTAATTTGGGAGAAGTTCTATTTTAGTTGTTTCCCGATTCATTCCAACTCTTTGTTCCTATCTTGAGTTTTAGTAATAGCCATCTATACCTAAAAGGGCTAGAGAACATTAATTACCATAAAAAATAACTAACTCTTGCACACATCGAATTGTTTTCATTTCTCCTTTTTTAAATCACAATGCATGTGTGAAGTTGATTCATTTCGCTTGAAATTCTATATTTTGGACCACCACGGATTCCAATTCATCTATTCATCTGTCATACTATTTATTTGTGTGGCGTTTGATATTTTGGATGGGTATTGATCTCCTTTTATCTCATTCCTTGCATGTAAATTCATTTTGGAGTCCGAATGGACTCTTTCCCTTTTCATCTCTTAATGGGCCATTGAGGCCCACCATGTCTATCAAGTCAAGCCCAAAAGAAAGCCCGAAGTTAATCACATAGCATATGGATACAAGTAGTCGAAAGAAGAAGAATGGACTAATGTCCTTTCTTTGAAGTGGCAAAGAGATTTGAAAGTCTCATTCTTTTTATTATATTTATTTATTCATTTATTGTCGTCATTTATTATTTATTTATTTTTTCACTTCATTATTCATTCATTTGGGCCTCGAAGCCAAAGTTGTAAATTTAATACAAGTGAAAGTAGATTTTGGGCCAACAGACCTGAAAAATAGTTTAGGACAGGTTACGAGTCAAGGCCCAACATTTAGATTAGGATAGGTTTCGTTGATTTTGGCCCAAGAGACGAAATCTTTTAATTTCTCCTCCCTTTCCCCTTTTATGTGTTTATTTGCTTATTAGTTTTGGTTAGACTTAGTTAAAATCCCTACTAAGTTGCCTAAATCTATTTTACACAAGTCTTTTCGAAAAAATTGATCACTTTTCAACAAATCAATCTTTTTTTTAAGTTAGTCAAAAGATGGTTTCAAACAGTTCGGATAACCGCAAGTTAGAGTACGTTTTAGGTGCTTTAAAAACCTTCTTAAATCGTTAATAGGAATCGCTTATTCAGATTCTTTAAGTTTAAATGATTTGTCTGTTTTGGATCGTTTAAAGTAACTAATAAAGGTTTATTAATTCCTTTTCAAAATTAAGTTGTGACTCTTCAAAAGTCAAAATTTTTGCAAAACAATATCGGATAGAATACTAGAACTAGCTGTCTATCTGAAACAACTGATAATACTAAAATGGTTGACTCTCTTACTGATTTTCTGAAAGCCTCTGAGCACCATGAGGAGCTGATGGGACAGAATCCCAACTAACTCTAACTGACTGAACATAAAAAAACACTGAAATAACTGGGACAACATAGTCCTTGATAGATGAGGACTCACCACTACTGTTGTTGTGTAATGTTGTGTTGTCTAAGAACGGTCGAAAAACTATGTCTTAATATAGTGCAAAGAAAAGTATGTGGTCAATACATTGAATATATTGGTTTATGAGATGAGGACTGGCTGAAATGTATAGGGAAACTAAGCATGAATGCATGAACATATAATATCTGAGAATGCAAGACCAAGTATAAAACATGTTTCTGAAATAATCTGTTTAACTAATTAACTCGCAATCTGTACACTTGGTCAAGCAAATCTGAATTGAGATACAATGAAATATTACTGAAGCTGTGGGAGATAATATATAATCGACATGCCCCAATCTGAGCTAATCGGGGTCAGACCTGTAACCCCATTAGGAAGAGTATCAGTACTACACCATAGGTACTAACACTGATTGTGTGGATCCACTGAACTGGTGTCTTGGAGGACTAAGGAGTCACCCTCTACTACTAGGTGCTCTCATGAGATATGTGTCAACCCTCAACTGGAAGGTGAACATCTCAAGCCTACGTTGGCTATGTATTTCTGTAACTCAGGAATTGCTACTAAGGGTCACATCCTCTACTGGAAGGTGATCCCCCATCCCTAGGTTCGCTCGGTGCTAAATCCTACTCCCAACTGAACTGAAACTGATACTAAACTAAACTAAGTTTAATTGGCACTATTTTTATAGTGCTCATCATAATTATACCAACTGAGAAAATAATAATATCCATTGTTTAATTGAGTCATTACTTGAAAGTTGTAAAATCATGTAAAACACATAGGTATCAGGTGTTCATAACCCGCTAACACTGAATGACCATAAATTACGATAACACTTTTTTAAAACTGTAATATGAGATCATGGTTCAAAGACCCAAAAAAATAGGCATTTCATCAAACATATGAGAATCGTAAATTTGAAAATAGGAATGTCTTAACATGAGGAATCAACTTGATTACATGGCTAAATTCATAATTTGGGGGTTTATCCTGAAATCAATTGAACATGACACTGAGATTGCAAAACTCAAAACATGATGTTACTCATTCCACTTGAAAACACTTGTAACCATAACTTGCAATTGAATTAAAGAGATATTCATGGATTTATTTCCTCTAGAACATATATAAACTCATAATTTAAACCAAAAAGGATTTTTGGGCTCCATAGGAGAAACGAACCTATGGATGAACATCCTACATAGCTTAAGAACTGAATTCTTGAAGATTTCTTAGATTGGAAGCTTGGACTCTTGATTTCTTGAGGAAGAAGCTTGAATTTGTTCTTAGGAAAGAATGAGGATTTCCTTGGGAGCAATTTGAGTGAAAGAGGCAAATAATGCCCTTTTGGAAGCCCCAAATTGTGTTAAGGATGGATTGGGATTGAGGAAAATAACTCAAATACCCCTTGGCTAAAAGACCAATGGCTGGATGGATCAGCAAGGGGGAAACGCGGGCTCAAGACCAGTGGGGTAATCCCCACGCCGCAGGCTCCAGTCCGGCAGACTAGATCAAGCTCTGTGCCAGCTGACTAGACCAGGCGTCGCAGGCCTATCCCGTTGGGGCTACTATTTTAATTTTCTAAACACACCCCTACGCCCATCCAAAAATCTAAAACTCACCCGAAACATACTTTTAACAACTCCGAACATGAATCAACTAAAAAATCAACGTCTCAAGGTCGGAAAGACCGAAACAAAAATCATTAAAGCTTAGGGGTCTTGAAAATGACTAAGTCCTCAACACTTCATGAGTTGAATCGAGTTTAGAATATTAAGGGGGTATTACAATATCCCCCCTTGGGAACTTTCATCCTCAAATGAGACTGGTTAGACTGAGACTATGGAGAAAAGTGAGATTATATACTGAACATATATGACTTGAAACATGATTACTTAACTGAGTCTGAAACATGAAATATGAACTGGACTGATTTCGTAAATGCATGCAATGACATGAGACTGGTTATATAGCTAAAACTGAGAAAGGAAAAGAGTCAATCTAAGGAAAATCATTACCTTAAGCTGAATCTAAGTTTGTGGAGAAAAGATGAGGGTACTTGGTCCGCATATCTGTTTCTGCTTCCCAAGTAGCTCCCTCAACACATTGATTCTGCCAAAGGACTTTAACAAAGGGAACTCCTTTATTCCTTAGCCTACGAATCTGACGATCAAGAATCTCAATTGGGAAATCTTTATAGGAAAGTCTATCCTTAACGTCCATATATTCTAAGGGAAAAACTACAGCTGCATCACTAATATATTTCTTTAACAAGGAAATATGAAATACTGAATGTACTAACGCCAAATCTGCAGGCAACTCTAGCTCATAAGCTACCTTCCAAAAATAGTTCAAAATCCTTTATGGGCTAACATAGCGGGGACTGATTTTCTCCTTCTTGCCAAATCACTTCACTCCCTTCATAGGTAAAATCTTCAAATAGACCAAATCACCAACCTTAAACTCAAGATCCCTTTTCCTTATGTCTGCATAAGATTTCAGATGGCTATGGTCTATCTTTAGCCTCTCCTGATTCAACTAAACTTTCTCCATCTCATCAAACACTGTATTTGTGTAACACCCCGTATTTTTTCTAGAATTTAAACCGTCGTTCCTACATCTATAAATTCTAATCCCATGATTTACATTTGTATACATATGTCATGATCATTATCCTATAGATAATAGTGCTTATGAGGTGAAAAATGTTCATAGGAAGCACTTAGAGAAAAGTCGAGTTGAGAACACTTTTATCGATTGAGTATTTGTATTCGATAATACAAGGGTCAAATTTAAATAAGTGTATCTCCCATAATATATTGATTCAGGTTTCCTACTATATATCATATGAAAGGTCTTTGAGTTTTATTTCCAATGCACTTGGTTTCATTTTAATCTGATATCAAAGTGGAAAGTTATGCTCATTTTACCTCAACATATCCGTCTGTCATCAAAGTGACGACTTATCAGCCAAGTCGTTAGCCTTAACCAGAATGTTATCAATTTTAGCTACAATGTGACGACTTGGGGTGATAAGTCATCAACTAAGTGGCAACTTATCTGCCAAGTCGACACTCATAATAGTATCAGCTACAAAAGTGACAACTTGAGTTGATAAGCCATCAACTGGTTGATAAGTTATCAACTCAAGTCATCAACTAAAAATTTCTGTAATTCTTACTTAGTTTTCGTAGGGGTATTTTAGTCTTCTCCTCACCTCAAACCCTACCCCACCCACGACTTAAAGCATCATAAGGCGTTATTTTCCCTCATATTCAATTACTTAACATATTATTTCTTCTCCACCCTCAAGAACAATACGATTAGGGTTTCTTTCCAAGAACAAGAAACTCAAGTTTTCCTCCCCCAAGAATCCAAGAATTCAATTCTCCTCTTCAAGAAAAAAAATCCAAGAATCTAAGTTCCCTAGTCCAAGAATTTCAAGAAAGTATTCAAGATTATATCCAAGGCTTTCAGGGTCAAGCTTTCTCCGATAAATCCAGTCTGTTAAGGTATGTGGGGTAATGAACAAGGATACTCCTCTCATTCTTGTGCCCAAAACTTGATTTTTATTTAAGATTTCATATTTCGCAAATTAGGGTTCATACCCAATTATTATTAATTGAAGATTATGATGTTACAAATGATTTAAATATTAAATTGCATGTCTATTTTCACATCTTATGCGTGTGATATGATTTTTCATATTTTTAATTGAGTTTTAAGCATGATATTGTGATTCTTGATTTCATTATCTTGATATTTTTGAAGTATTTCAAGAAGTATATTGAGCATGACGTTTTGTTATGAATTTGCATGAGTTTAAAGCATGGGTTTTAAGCCCTAAGTCTAAGTATTGATATTTCAAGAAGATTATAATTTCAAACCTTATTTATAAGTTGTTTACCAAAATTTAAGAAAGAAATTGATCTTTTGATTCTAAGCGAAGATAAGGAATCCACATTGTTCGTACTGTTTGAGATTTAAAGAAAGAGAAGCATAATTGTTTTTCATTATAAACCCTTTGTACTATTTTAAAGTGGATTTCCTAAAGTTTGAGCGAACGCAAGGGAGTAGTATTTAGCACCGAGTTGGGTATGATTCCAAGGTCTCATGCCCCAGAACTACGTGCCACCGTAGGATTAAGATTAAGTTCCCATAGTGGTCTAAGTCAGTGATCACTTAAGATAAGGTTATACTCCTTGGTAATAGTATGACATCTCTCCCCATTGTGAGGTTTTCCCCATAGGGGAACAAGATGTTGGACTCCATGACATATCACATAGTTTATCACGGATAAAAAAAACTCCCAAAGTCCCTATGTCCGAAAACATAATAACAGAATAACTTTTAGAAATTAAGTGTAAAGGCTCACAATTTTACTTGGATATTGTTTTACATTCGACATTAGCAATGATATTTTTAGCTTTCAGTTTATAGATGATAAAGGTGAGTCCTTTTACACTTATCCTGCATGATTTGAAAATAGACTTGACTTCAGTCCTACTTATATAGAAAAAGTAAAAGTACAGCTTTCAGAACTAAATGTTATGGCTCACAAGATTTAAATAGTATGCTTTATTATTCATGATTCATGATTTTCAGCTTTCAGCTATTCAAGCCAATGTGAGTCATTTACACTTAGCATGCATTCTTTACAAGTTATATGCAAAATTAGTTATAGTTTTTACTTATGCATTCACCGCCACATGCTCAGTACATTCCAAAAGTATTGATTCATATATACGTCTATGTGCTACATTGTTTAATAATGTAAGTACCCATTGTAGTACATCATCATAATAAGACAGTTGCAGCTTTCAATCAGCAGGTGATGAGCCCTTTTGATTCAAGGGTTTGAGTCAATCATAGTTCGAGTAACATTTTGATTTCTTTAGTCAATCATATTGATTTAGGATAGTTGGGGGTCATGTCCCGACTACCTTAGTCAATACTAGTAGAGGCTTCATAGACAGTCAGTAGAAGTTGATGTATTTGATTCTAGTCTTGTTTTCTATAATCATAGTTGTAATCATTTCAATATATTTTTGTATTGATCATATTCAAAAAAGATTTATCTTCTGCATTATTCTTTCAAGCATGTATTTATTTTAGTTGCTCATGAGTTATGGCATTAGCAAGGGTTAACTTGGGATCACTTGTAGTCCTAAGCACCGTGTGACAACTAGGGGTAGTATCAAATCATTACAATCTGGCCCTATCAAAGTAGCTTCACCAGCCTCAAATCAACCAATAGAAGATCTACATCTCCTTTCATAGAAAGCCTGAAACAGAGCCTTCTAAATACTGGAGTGATAACTATCTTTATAGGCAAACTCAATCAAAGGTAAGTGGTCATCCCAACTACCTTTAAAATCAATAAAACATGGCCTCAAAATGTCCTCTAAAGTCTGAATGGTCCTCTCTACCTGACCATTTGTTTGAGGATGAAAAGTTGTACTGAGATGAACTTGGGTAGCGAAACCCTTTTGAAAAACCTTCCGAAAGTGAGAGGTAAACTGAATACCTCAATCTAAAATGATAGACAATGGGATCCTATACAACTTAACCAACTCCCTAAGATAAAGTTTGGCATAATCCTCAGTTAAGTACAAAGTATGAACTGCCAAGAAATAGGCTAACTTGGTCATTCTATCTACAATCACCCAAATGAAATCATGTTGACGATGCGTACGAGGCAATCATGTCTCAAAATCCATGTTCACTACTTCCCAATTCCAAATGGGGATTCTAAACTCCTGCAATGAACCACTAGGTTTTTGGTGCTCAACTTTAACCTTCTAACAATTTGGATACTTAGCAACAAACTCTGCAATATCCTTCTTCATACCACTCCACCAATAGATTTTTTACATATCATGATACATCTTAGTGTCTCCTAGGTGGATAGAGTATTGCGCACCATGCACTTCTGCAAGTAGTCGTTGTCTCAAGCCATCAACATATAGAACACATAATCTACCTTAACAATGAAGCACACCATCTCCCCCTTGGGAGAAAACCTCCAATTTCTAATCTCTAATTGGCTCCTTTAACTTAACAAAACTAGGATCTCTGTCTTGCTTTTCTTTCACTTTGGCAACCAATGAAGATTTTGAACCATTTTGAACCCATACACTAACCTCGGTTGAATCAACCAATCGAACACCTAATCTAGGAAGCTGATGAACCTCATGAACTAACTACTTCTTATCTCACTCAACATGAGCAACGCTACCTATAGACAATCTACTAAAGGAATCTTCCACTATGTTGGCCTTGCTCGGATGATATAACACACTCATATCATAATATTTTTACAACTCAAGCCACCTTCTATGATGAAGATTCAGATCTTTCTGCGTGAATACGTACTGTAAACTCTTATGATCAATGAACAAATCAACATGAACCCTATAAAGATAATGTCTCCAAATTTTCAAGGTAAATACAACAGCTGCCAACTTAAGATCATGGGAAAGATAATTCTAGTCGTG
Source organism: Capsicum annuum (assembly GCF_002878395.1). Classification (NCBI taxonomy): domain Eukaryota; kingdom Viridiplantae; phylum Streptophyta; class Magnoliopsida; order Solanales; family Solanaceae; genus Capsicum; species Capsicum annuum. The sequence continues at coordinate 24,095,014 of NC_061121.1, read as the reverse complement.
GGGTTTAAGTTATCTAGAGGTATAGGCTATGACCTTACCTCTCTGCATCAATACACAACCAAGACCAACTCTAGAAGCATCACAGTAAACTATAAATCCATATAAACCATCTTACAAAGTCTAGACTGGGACAAAAGTGAGTCGCGTCTTTAACTCTTGAAAACTCTTCTCGCAAGAATCTGACAACTAAAATTTGACTTCTTCTGATTCAATCGAGACATGGAGGATGCAATAGAAGAAAACCCCTCAATAAACCGCCTGTAATATCCAGCCAAAACGAAGAAACTCCTGATATCTAATGAAAAGATGGGTCTAGGCCAGTTTCTCACTATTTTGGTTTTTTAAGGGTCAACTCTAATGCCATCACCGAAAATAATATGGCCAATAAAAACTACTGATCTTATCTAAAATTCACACTTATTGAATTTGGCCAATAACTGATGAGCTCTAAGGGCCTGCAACACAATTCTCAGATGGTATGTATAATTAGTCTCACTATGAGAATAAACAAAGATATCATCAATGAATTCTATGACAAACATGTCCAAGTACTATTTGAAAACCCTATTCATCAAGTCCATGAAAGCTTCAGGGGCATTCCTTAGTCTAAAAGACATAACTAGGAATTCAATGTAACCATACCGAGTTCTGAAAGTTTTCTTCAGGATGTCACACTCTCTGACATTAAGCTGATGATAGTCGAATCTGAGGTCTATCTTAGAGAAATAACTGGCACCCTGAAGTTGGTCAATAAGTCATCAATTCTTGGGAGTGGATACTTATTATTAAATGTGACTTTTTTTAACTAACAATAAACGATGCACATTCTGAGAGAGTCATCTTTCTTACGCACGAACAAGGTTGGAGCGTCCCAAGGAGAAACACTAGGCCTGATGAAACCTTTATCAAAAAGATCTTTTAAATGCTCCTTGAACTCATTAAGCTCAGTCGAAGCCATTTTGTAAGGTAGAATAGAGATACACTGGGTATCTGGAAAGAGACCTATTCCGAAGTCAATTTTTCTTTTGGGAGGAACTCCGGGAAGATCTTCAGGGAACATATCTAAAGCTGACTCGAGACTTGGAGTCTTAAAACTAGAGTCTTTGACTCAAACAAGATCGTAAACACACCCTTTAGATATCATCTTTCTTGCTTTAAGATACGAAATAATCTGACCCTTAAGCACTAAAGTACTACCTATCCATTCAATGACTGGTTCATTTAAAAACTAAACGACTCTATTTTGGCAATAAACTGAGGCACAACATGAGTGGAGCTAATCCATGTCGAGAATGACATCAAAGTCATTTATCTATAACTCCACAAGATCAACTGAGGTGACTTTTTTAGATATTGTGATCGGGAAAAATTTGTATACCTGTCTGGCTATAATAAATTTACCCACTGAGGTAGACACTAAGCAAGGCTCTGTTAGTATTTCGAGACTGGCACCAAAGTTGATGACTATTTAAGAATTCACAAAAGTAAGTCAAGCTCTAAGATCTAATAAAGCATAAACATGAAGATAAAAGACTTGTAACGTACTCATAACCACATCATGAGAACTTTTCTTACTATGCCGAGTCTGGATAAAATATAACATATTCTGGAGTTGCACACTAGTGGAATTGGAAGTGGCACTCTGTTGAGTCGGGTGACCTACTGAAGCTGAAAAACGATTGGACTGACCCTGCTGACCAGCCCTCAGGTAATCCCTGAACCTGTGGCCTAACTTTCCACATCTAAAACATCCATCACTACCAACTTTACACTCACCCTGGTGATGCCTACCATACTTCTTACAGAGCAGATTTGTACAGGCACTGTTTACACTATCTGGGTCATAGAGACTGGCACTCTATCCTGACTGTCTTGCCTGAACTTAGGCACTAGCGAACTAGCTGAAGATGGAGTTGGGGATAAAAATTTTTGAAGAAACTGAGAACGATTACCACCTTATGACCTTGGCTAAGAGAAGTTGAAACTACCTATTCTGGCCCTCTTATTCTCTCTCTCCTTCTCCTTAAGTTTCTCTTCCTCAATTTACTGAGAATGAACCATAAGTCTAGATAGGTCGATCACCTTAATCAACATGGTGGTCCTACACTTCTTGACCATACTATCAGCTACACCAGAGACAAACTTACTTATTCTAGACCTATTGTCTGCCACCATATTAGGAGCACACTTCACCAATTGATTGAACTTAAGCGAGTACTCCTTCACACTCAAATACCTAGATTCAAATTAATGAACTCCTGCACCTTAGCTTACCACAACTCTAATAGAAAGAACCTGTCTAAGAAAGCCGTGGCAAACTCCTCCCACTCAAGAGGCCCTGTCTCCATACCTTGATCCTCCTTCGACTGCTTAAACAGGTGTAAGATACATCCTGCAACTGATATGTAGCCAACTCTACAATCTGACTCTAAGTGACGTTCATGATATCATTCACCTTTTGTACCATATCTAAAAAATCTTATGGATCCTCCTCAGACTTGGATCCCAAAAACAAAGGGAATTCATCCGAGTGAAATCCTGAATCCTAGCTGCAGCTGTATTTTCAACTTGCAGGTTGTTCTAAATAGCTACTGAATGGGCTAGGGTCATGAAAATGGCCCTGAATTCTATGTGAGGAACATGCTCATTCTGGGTATCTTCCTGAACAGGCGGTGGTGCGGGCTGATCCCCATTCCTTTTTTTGTTTTTTCTTCTAGGAGGCATTAGCTGTAAACGAAATAAAGGATGAATTATAAATATAGCTTAAATAGAGCTCATCCTCTTTCGCACGACATAAACACTGAAAGAAGGGAAATTTTTCTAAAGACATTTCAGAGCCCTCTTGTCCATAAGTGTGGAACGCTTCACACCTAGGCACAAGACTCTACTAAACACGACTTTTAGATTCGCTAGGACACTTTAAAACCATAGGATTTTATTCCAAGTTTTATCACAACCCGAGGTTATCCCCTAGTTGCGACAATGATGCTTACGGCCACAAGTGACCACAAGATAACTCATGAGCTGGTACCTGCCATGAGCACTGAACAAAATAGTAATGCAACACATGTGTGGAAGGTAAACTAATAAGATACTGTAAAACTGGATACAGAAATTTGTATCAAAATATGTATGAAATTTCTAATAGAATACTAGAAACTAGATGTCTATCTGAAATAACTGATAACACTATAATAACAGACTAACTGTCTAACTGATTTTCTGAAAGACACTAAACATCATGAGGAGTTAATATGACAAACTCCCAACTAACTCTTACTGACTGAACATAAAAAAAGTACTAAAATAACAAGGAAAATATATCCCATCCTCGATGGATGAGGACTCACCACTACTGCTGCTTAGTAACATTGAGCTATCTAAGAATGGTCGAAAAATTATGTGTCCCAACCTATGTTATAAGACAATATAAAGCAAAGAAAAGTATGCGGTCAGTACTTTGAATGTACTGGTATATGAGATGAGGAATAGCTGAAACGCATAGGGTAACTGAGCATGAATGCATGAACATATAATATCTGAGAATGCGAGTCCAAGTATAAACATGTTTCTTAAATAATCTGTAAACTAAAAGACCAAAATTTGTATAACTAATTAACTGAAAATTTATACACTTGGTTAAGAGAACCTGAACCGAGAAACAGGGAATTACTGACTGAAACTATGAGAGGTATCATATAACCGACATGCCCCAATCTGACCTAATTGGGGTCAAACTTGTAATCCCAGTTTGAAGGGTGCCATTTGCACGCCACGGGTACTAACACATGTTGTATGGATCTACTGAACTTGTGTCCTAAAGGACTAAGGAGTCACCCACTACTGGTAGGTTCTCTAATGAGATATGTGCCAACTCTCAACTGGCAGGGGGACATCTCAAACATATGCCGGCTATGTAGTTCAGTAACTTAGGGATTGCTACTAAGAGTCACACCCTCTAGTAGTAGGTGAACTCCCATCCCCGGGTTTGCGAGGTGATAAATCCTACTCCTTACTGAACTGACACTGATACTGAACTGAACCAAGTTTAATTGAGCATTATTTCTGATAGTGCTCATCATGATTATACCAACTAAGAAATTAATAATATCCATGGTTTAATTGAGTCATTACTGGAAAGTTGTAAAATCATGTAAAACACATAGGTATCGGGTGTTCATAACCTGCCAATACTGAAAGACTATAAATTACGATAACACACTTTTAAAACTATAATATGGAATCATGGTTTAAAGACCCAAAACATAGACATTTCATCAAACATGTGAGAATCATAAACTTGAACATGGGAATGTCTTAACATGAGGAATCAACATGATTACATGACTAAATTCATAATTTGGGGATTTATCCTGAAATCAATTGAACATGACATAGGGATTGCAACACTCAAAACATGATATGACTCATTCCACTTGAAAATACTTGTAACCATAACTTGTAATTGAATTAACAAGAGATTCATGGATTTATTCATGTTGAACACATATAAACTCATAATTTAAGCCAAAAGAGAGTTTTTGAGCTCCATGGGTGAAAGGGACTCATGGATGAACATCCTACGTACCTTAACAACTAAATTCTTGAAGATTTCTTGGATTGGAATCTTGAACTCTTGATTTCTTGATGAAGGAGCTTGAATTTGTTCTTGGAAAAGAAAGAGGGTTTTCTTGGGAGTAATTTAAGTGAAAGAGGTAAATAATGCCCTTTTGAAAGCCCCAAATCATGTTAGGGATGGATTGGGGTTGAGGGAAATGACTCAAATTCCCCTGGTCTTAAAGGCTAAGGGCAGGACGGATCAGCCAGGGGGCGACACGGGCTGCAGACCGGCGGGTTAAGCCCCGCGCCGCGGGCTCCAGTCCGACGGACTATACCGGGTGCCACAGGTCTATACCGGTGGGGCTACTGTTTTCGTTTTACAAACACACTCCTATGCCCGTCCAAAAAATATAAAACTCAACCGAAACATACTTTTAACAACTCCGAATATGAATCAACTCAAAAATCAACGTATAGAGGTCGGAAAGACCAAAATAACAATCATCGAAGTTTAGGGGTATTGAAAATGACTAAGTCCTCAATACTTAGTGAAATTTTCAAGTCTTGGACCCCTTAAGCATACAACTAAGAGCTGAATCGAGCTTAGAACATTATGGGTGTTACATCTATGATTTCTCTTTATTTTGTATGTTATATGAATTCCTAATTATAGTAAGTTTATAATTTCTTTTGATTCAAAATAGTAACTTATGACGTTATTGAAAGTCTATTAACTACCAACAAAAAATTTCCCCTATGTAATCAATTATATGTCAGAGTGTATGTATATAGGGGGGAGAGAGGCGGAAAGAGAGGGAATGAGAGAGGCTTCTATCTAATTTATATTTAAAAATGGTTGATGCTTTACGACCTCTTGTAACTGCACAAAATGCGAACAACTTCAATATTTAAGAGTGAAATTGTGAATGAAGCCGGGGCACAAGAGGCATATTCCACTTTCATCAAAGAAAGTCAAGAATGCAAGAAATAATTCTTTGTGCGCACAATCTGATCTAGAGATCACCTTTATAAAAAAAAAAAAAAAAAAAAAAAAAAAAGGTGGCAAAAATAGTATGGAGATCTCCTTAGGAAAAAAAATGAACATCAATTTCATTCCCTTCTTTACATAACATAACCAGATTTTATCATGTAATTGATAATTAAACCATTCCCTATTTTAAGTAGTTTAACCATATGATGTTTGAATAGACTACAACAAATTAACATTAGACCATATTTAGCATACAAACAGGGACTTAATTAGGAAATTTATTCATTATAAAGCTAATCGCATAATAGGAAAAAGAATAGTTGAAGAAGAGATATAACAAGTATATAAGCTCTCTTAAGAAAGAAAAAAATACACATAATTTCTAAATTCTTCCCCTCTCCATGTAACTTGGCTAGGGTTTGTCTTTTATGTAGTAGAAGTTGGTAGATATATAGAAATTAAAAAGAAAAAGAACAAAAGTCTCATAATTATGTTGTTTTCCTAAAATTGTTCATATGATAATAGATGGATTTTGAGAGTTTCAATAGTATAGCGGTGTTCCTTTAAAATTTGGTCGCCTAAAATTTTTGTTGATTGAGTCTTGAATAACATTCTTTGGAAGGTACTTTATTTTTAATCTTTCATGACTTTATATACTGAATTTGCATCAATTTTTGTATGTATCTTTCAAAATACAAAAAATATATGAAGAAGTTAAAGAGATTTAATATCCAGCATACCTACATAAAAATAAAAAAAAAAAATTTAACCTTTTACATATAGTGTAATTCAACTCATTTGCTAAAAAATTTATATATATATATATATATATAACAGGTCCATTTCAGTCTCAAATAAATTAAAGTCAGCTATATAAAAGAGTAAAAATTTATAAAACTGACCCCCACTTATTTTGGAGTGTTGGTGTGTAGTATATAAAATGTAATTTTTTTGATGAACACCTCTGTGGTACCCTTAGTTCACTCATATGAAACTAGTTTTTTTTATACTTTGTTTCTCCCTCTCTCTTTTTTAAGGGGTGGGGGGGGCTAATGTTTTAGTCAAAACTCAAATCTATTACTCTCTAGAGATAGAAGAAGTGAATTTCCCAGTAGTATTAAATTTGTCGCTATATTTGAAATAAAATTTTACTTGGTAGATTAATTAGTTGTACTAAACAATGTATTTATAACTTCTTTATGACATTTCCTGAGATTGATTTTCTATTAATAAAGTAACTACCAGTAAACTTGCAAATTAGCTTTGTCTATTCTCCTGGATGGATCGATGAATTCAGCCTCGTCATAGTGGCAGCAGGTATTAGGTAATTTACCCACCAATGCTAAGGACAAATGGAAGAAATGGAATATACAGTGTTTTTGCATGTACTAAAATTCAAATATGAGATTTCATAGTTGTCAACCCACTACACTAATCGCCAGCTCTAGAATTTTGCTCTTTGTACTATTCACACTCCTTTATATGATAAATTAATCAATTAAGGCTTTATTTGTACTCGATAGGAACTCACACGTGATTTCTCTTTAAAATAGTTTGGTGATCTAAACCGCGTTTCTATAATTATTACGTTTTTGAAACTTACGTGTGTTATAGTCCATTTTAATGCTGTACTACCTCACAAAATGAGGAATCACATAATTAGGGAACTTCTAAACTAAAAATACTATTTTTTCACCAACCAAATGACAAAAAGAAATCTTAAGAATTGCTAGTCAATTTCTTGTACACTTGGAAATTGTAGGTAGACCTATTGAACATAAATTTCTTGTACACTTCGAAACTGTAGGTAATGCCCTGAATTGCAATTGTTACGAAAAAAGCTAATTCAGAATTGAAATATTAAGTTAAACAACTAGAAAAGAATATTTTTATTCATTTATTAATTAGATATGTAGCTAATTACCATATAGCTATTATGGAATCGAAGAAACCAGAAAAGAAATTAGAGACAAAAAAATGGTCAACAAAGATTGATCCTAAACTAGCACTATTGTCCTTTTCTAATTATATGCTTTAAATTAACCTCTAGAAGATAGGATTTGTGAGATCTGATTGTAGTGGGCTCTCGGCACAAGTATACATTTTTCACTACTAAGTCATATTTCTTATTAACTTCATTTTTCTTTTCACTCAAAAGAGTGACCAGTTTTGAGATAACAACTAGTAACTCTTCTATTAAATCTGACAATGCAATAATCCAATATATTAATTTGTTGGTTATTTTCTTTGTTTTACGATGGATATGTTGCTTATAAGAAATAGAAGGATACGGATATCTGTTCACCTTTTGAATCAAGCAGTAACTTGACGAGCAACTTCTTCCTCTAGACGTTCCAAAACATAAGTGTTGGTGGTGACGATTATATTTGTAAAAATGTAGATGATGAAAAGTGCAGAAGATGAAAGTAGTGATGCGTCTATCAACACTATCTCTGCCAATTTTGTCAGTGTTCATAGATGTATCACCAATTTTGTGTCTTGCACTTTCATCCGCTACAATCTTACAAATGTAATCATCTCCACCACTGCATATGTTTTGGAATGTCTAAAGGAGGAAGTTGCTCATCAAGGTCACAGGTTGATATAAAAGGTGAATAACTATTCATGTCCTTCTTTCTCATCTCAGCAGCATATTGTATCACAAAGAAAATGACTAGCAAGTTAATATATTGGACTATTGTCTGGTTCAATCTAATAGGTGAGTTAATTTCTCAAACAATCATTCAATTGCTAATTATTATATGAACTACTCACTTCCTTTGTTGAAAACAATTGAAATTATTAAGAAAGTTGACTTCCCAAAATAATAACTAATTGTAACAATGAGAAATCTATACTTGTTCCCAGAGCTAACTGCAGTCAGATATCAAAAATTCATTCTTCTGAAGGTGAAAGAATCCAAGAGTTTGTATGCTGATTTCTATACTGTGAGTATTCACATTTGTGGTCAAAGATTTAGACGTCTTGTGATCGTAGATAGTAGGATTTCTTTGTAGGATGCATTAGAAAAAATAATGTATGTATTAGCTCTGTGTATTATTATTATTATTATCTTGTTTGGTACATTTTTTCAATCAATGTATAACTAATGTGAATTTTAATTATACACTCTATTATGTATTATGCTATGCATGAGAAACCTTTGGTATTAGCAATGCAAGAGACTTAATGCATGCATTAGCATGGGTAAAGACACAATAACCCCTCAAAACTTTTTTCACATCATTTTCATTATATTTGTGGAGGGTATTGTTATAAATAATTTTTTTAAAGAAAAAATGTAATGCAAGTTATTTTTAACACACTATTCTTATACACCATATCAAACGACCCCTAAGTACTAAAGCTTACGTGACTGAAGTTGTGCAATACAATTTGGGTCAAAATCTTATTAGAGTAAAGCCAGATTTAAAAAAAATGTATAATACTTTAAAACAATCAATTATTAATAATATAGCGCCAATGCAGTAGGGTAACGAACTAGAGTTATTGGCAAGAGTGTTTTAGAGAGTATGACATGTATAGCCTAATAATAGAGCTATCTTTAACCATTTTCTATCTCCTTGCAAATCATTTCAGAAGATGTTTGCACTTGAAGGAATCTTATCAGCTGTTTGTAGATTTCATACTTCTCTCAACATGTTTTGATAATTTTTTGTCATTAAAATGGTATTGACTTCAAAGGGTTAAACTTTCTCATCTTTTATGCCCTCTCTCATTGATATATATTTATACCTTGATTTTCTTCTTGTTTTTTGACAATCAATAGTTGCAAAAATTTCTGTAATTGTCATTGTATTCTGTCATCACCAGAATAATATGAGATCCTTCTTCATTTTTATACTCTCCTGACCAATAATGTATCATAAGCTTAAAATGGTACCTTAGATGTCTAATGAACTTACATTTGTTGATCTAAGAAAGTCCGATCATGCATTATTGCCAATGTAAAATATACTTTTCCCTTGGGAGAGACTTCCCTCCACGTTTTTCCGAGATAAATAGCATTCTACATGTGTTCCACGACCTGTTTAATTCTTATCAGAATTATGTTTTGGTGGTCCTGATGATTATTTATTTTGGAGAGGAGGGTAAAAAACCACTCCTAAAGTAACTAATACCGGTGATAAATCGTGGACGCATCATAACATTCCAAGCCAGCATTTTGTCAAGGCTTTCATTATGAATAGGCAAAGCAGTGTAACTCGATAGAACGCAATAGCTTCTTTAAAGATTTATAAGAGCCTGGGATACGGAAGTGGTAGATTTTTATTCAATCCTGGATCAATTAAACCACGTGACTCAAATACTAAAAACCTAATGAAAATAGAACAAGAAATTAAAAAAAGAGATTACTATATCAGCATGACTTTGCCATATTCTTAATCTTATGAAGTGGAAAAATCCTCCATAAACAATTTAGAATTATACTAAACTCATTCTCTGATTATGCTAAATATGGTGGGATAAAACAGGAACTACACACCTATATTTGGAATAAGAGCTAATTATGACAAAAAAGAATTTTCGTGAATGACGATCAACAGATTTGGAACTAAAGCTGATATGCAGAAGATATGATCTTTAAAATTTTCTGATCTAACAGAGTAACTCCCAGATGAGAAGAAAACTAAACTATAATTTCCAGGGAATTTGGACACTAAACCAATCAAATCTAGCAAAACAGATACACATAGAAAACTAAAAATACTAAAAGAGAGAAGGTTACCTTTCGTCGAGCAGCTCTCCAGGACTAGAACTTTGTCAGCATTCGACTCCACCACCACCATCCGAGAATTTTAGGTTTTTTTCTCCAAAAATCCACGCTCAAGGAGTCTTAGAGGATTTATTTTAGCTGTGAAAGTCTTACTAATGGAAAAATTCCTTATAATGAGGTTATTGCTTTTGAAAATGCTCCAAATGAAAAGAACGATTGATATTTCAGGGATCAAAATTCCTTAGCTAGAACACTGTTCTCAACCCCCAAAACCTCTTCTCCTTCTATTGTTGAATATTAAGAAATGAGTAGGTACTTATTATCCCGATCCAAAATTAGGTCATGATGGTACTTAGCGCGGCCCATCGTTAATAAGTAAGCTAATCACCAAGACAAAAGAAATGCAAACAAATTAGGTAGAAAATCCAACACTTAACAACATCAAAGTTAATGTGAGACTTCTATAACGAAGTCAAGTCAAATAGGAATACAATCAAACGTAGGAATACAATCAAACGTAAATCTAAAGAAACAACATAAAATTCCAAAATCTAATGTCATAAGTTAAGAGCATCTAATACAACTCATAAATACTGAAATAAGAATATTTGTCTCTGATAACAAGTAAAGACATCCAAAACAGGTTAGAGAAGGTCTGGAGATACCTCTGAAGTCCTAGATCACGTCAGTACCTCGATCACCACTCAAATAAGCATGAATTAGCTACCACAGAAAGTGCTTGTACTAGGACATCCCAAACCACGAAGGCTTGAGAGACCCTTAATTAGAATATTATCATAAGCACAATCCATAAATAAACTAAAATGCGAAAAAAATGATGACATTCAAAGGAGACTCGCAATCAAACTGTGTCAACAAGTTGTGATAATAAATACTTACATCTTATCCACGAAGCCTCTACTAAAAACTAACTATCTAGGCTGGGACAAGGCCCCCGACTAGACCATAAACTGAAAGAGTCAACATATGACTAAATTGTCTTCCGAAAGATGGATGACTCACAAACTCTGTTACATCTAAATGTTCTACAAATGTGGTGGACCATGAAACTATACTGCGCAACATGAAATAGAGGGGAGGGTCAATACTTGGAGAGTATTGGTATGTAGAACTAACCCAAATATAACTTATATTTCATATAACATAGTTGAGAGCATTGTGAAAACAATTTAGCATAATATATATATATATATATATATATAAATATATATATATGTATGTATGTATATATAATACATGGGCATAATATGAAGAGCTTCTATTCATGCTTGTAAAACATTGACTCAACTCTTTGCATTAGTTCTGAGCTAGATGATACACTCTACAAGTCTAAAATTTCACAGGTTATATGGAATCAGCCTCTAACTCGACGGCCAAGCCCCCAATACGTGTTTACCGTAAGAATTGGGGTACGTGATCTATACTATGCTAAAGGGTCATTGCCAGCATACAATCCCCTCTTTCAAGGCAAAATAAAACTCGTATCGGCAAAATACAGTTTCAGGCAATAAGTTATCTGAACTCATGCATTCTTTGGGTAACCATCTAACTCTCTTTAAGTCCAATTCTAATCCTTTAAAATCATGCTTCGTGCTTATAAAAGTTCTTTTCTAATTCTGTTAAGGGCATATCATAATAGGGTATTATCATACCCAGACTTGCAAGTCATTCATATAGTACCACATCATATCCATGACTCTTTTTATTCAGAAGAATGTTAATGATCACCCAAAAGATTTAAAATTCAGCTGAGAGAGTTTTTATATCAAGTATCATATGAAACTATGCAAAACACCCTTTTTTTTAATACTTTAACAGGTGGTGACCAATTCTTACATAAAACACATACAATTCTTCATTAAGAAACAATAGCATTTAGAATACTAATCACCTCTTTGAAAAAACATGTAAAAAAAATCATGCATAATAAGTAAAGAGACATTTAAAACTCAAAATTTTTTCTCATTCGTAAAACAACCCCAACATTAGTTATACAAAATTTTCATGGTAAAAAAAGGAGCTTATAATTCATGTTCTCAAATCTATTTCACAATTCATAACTCGTTAAGACAATAAATTTCACCATGCAAAGGGGTTTCGTAAATCATGCTCTTAAGTCACTTTTGAAACTCATAATATATGTACACATGACCATAATTCAAATTCATGGAAAAACTCCCTATTAATTTTATAATGTCACCAAACATGAGTTCATGATGCATGCTCTTCAAACGATTTTCAAAATTCATTACATATACATACAAACACGCGCACACACACACACACACACACACACACACACACATATATATATTTAAAAACTTGTTAAAACATGAAACTTACGCCCATGAGATTTAGGATAGTCCCACATATCTTTTGACGGAGAAAAATTAAAGAGAACGTAGAGAAATTGGATCCTCGAAGGTTGAATTCCTCAAACCCTAGGTAGTTTCTCCTCTCTTGCTTATGTAATGTTATTTAGGGATTTTATTAAGGTGGAATAACATGTTTAAGACCTTATATTTGCCCAAAAAGAATTACGGACGTTTTAGGGATGGTAAAAGACCCATTTGCCCTAAAAATAACTCAAAATGGAACACTTTTTGATACTTGGGAAAGGCTTTGCGGTGCAAGGCCAAAGAAAATCACTAGGTTTATGGCCCAAGGACAAAGTAAAACTCAGGTTTCATGGCGCGGACCCAATGTGGACCTGAGAAAGTATCTCACTAAAATACTCATAACTTTTTGATTCAGAACTCTAATTGACGAACAATCAGTTGCATTAGAAAGACGACTCATAGAGATTTAATTTGATGTATAATGAGCCATATAAATCCTTATATTCTAGGAGTAATGTTTATTGAAAATTGACCCAAGAAAAATTCGCCAACTAAAACTCAATCGATAAGAAAGTGTTCAACTTAACTTTGAGCTAGGTGATTTTTATGACGTTTACTCATCTCCAAAGATGTTCTCACAATAAAGAATTGTTATTAACACTTATTTCTAACTAGAAATTATTGGATTTAGGTATATATGCATTGAAAAGACGGTTCAACTTTAGCCCTAAAAGCGGGATGTTACAAAAGGGCACAGTAAAAGTGAGTAATTTCCACTTGTACTCGGTAGGTATCATAGGCTGACTGAGCAAAACAAAAAATAAGGTGAGTAAAATATAGTATGAGCACATCACTGGCAAGCAGAAGAGTCCACAATGATAGCTTACCTAGTCTCCACTAACATTTCTAATATATTGATACACAGGAAACAGAACAACACAAATATAAATATTTATGTATACATACATACATACATACATACATACATATATATATATATATATATATATAATGAAATTAAACACAAGTCAAGGAAAACTAGAAAAAAATAATCGAGATATGTATGCAGATGCAATGCAAAGTTGATGAGATGAATGATGAAGTCCATTGCTTAACCTTCCTGTATATACCTACCGAGCTCGAAGCTACCAGGTAAGAGCCATGGGGGTTCGCAACCCATATACTATTATATCTCAATTTCAAACCAACCTTGCCGGCAGATTACCTCGGCTAAGGGTTTTTCAGAACATCATAACCAACATTGATGGCAAATGACCTCGACCAAGAATTTTTTAAAAGTGAGTCACTTTTTTTCAAAAATAACGTTTCTCAATGATACCAGCATCTCATGAATGTATATGTATGGAATGAGGAAGTAATTCTCACAATCAACTCAATATGAGGATATTCAATCCATTCAACACGTATATACATACAAGTGAGTCCAGAATCAACTCAATATGTTGATAATTCATTATTATCAACTTCAAATAGGCACCATCATAATAAACATCCATGCAATACATCATTAATATCATATCAACTCCTAACTAGGATATGTTTATCATGATAAAAGCAACATATGCTCAAATAAGGTCTACGTTAGTAAACTAAGCCCCGCACGGGCATTATATCTAGAATAAGACATTTCAATATACAAATAAGACCAATGATATCAATTAAAGTCCCCACACGAGCAACATACAATATCAGGTATCACAAGTCAACAACAACAAAATATATGCCCCACACGGACGCACAACAATAATCTCAAATACAAACTCCATAGCCAACCCATAGCATGATTTACTTATTTATTAACTATCTAACTCAATCTGAAAGAAGTTGTACCATAACCTACTCAAAATTACAAAATCTCTATCTAAAATGCTTTAACACGGAGTCTTTCCGTGCTAATGGCCTCAGAATCAACTACAACATTCAAATTTAACATCTACACATTAAAAAAATATAATGACACTTATATTTCCCGAATTTAGGTTAGGGCCAAAAGGAATTTGAAAAATGAGTTAAAAATGAACAGGGAAAAATTAAAATTTTATTTTAAAAACACATTTTTCAAGGTTTTAGAAGTCTGTTGGACAAAAACCATACGAAAATGAGTTAAAACAAGGTGCAAAATAAAGAAAAATCTTTTTTAAAATTTACTAGTAAAAACCTAATTTTTTCATTTTAAAATAATGATTAGAGATAGTTTAGATGATAAAATTGATGAAAATTATGGTAATAAGGCTTTGGATCTTACCCAAGCAGAAGTGGTGCTAGGCTGCTAAAGTGGCTACCGCTTAAGCGATGCCTATACACTAAAGTGGCTATTACTTAAGCGGTTTTTGGTTGCTAAAGCGGCTACACCAGATATCAGCAAATGTTGATTTTGGTGTAAGCCTACAAAGATCCAATCGGACCTTCAGATTTAATCGGGACCCCATAGAGATAAATCATATATACTACTAGGCTACTTTCGATGTTTCAGACTCAATGTCGATGTTGTATTTTTGAAAAAATATTATTTTCACAAAATTAACCCTCAGGATCCTTTTTCACTATTGATGCGACCTAATCGGGGGCCTTGTCATAATAGGCATCTCAGGTTCGATCGGGATAGGAGAATGCACTCATTTCTACCCTGAATGGGCTGAATTCCAAACATTTAACAAGATAGTGTTATTTTTCAAGTCAAGACTAGGCTAGGATCATGACTGTGACCGACCCAATCAAGTCGAACCGTCTGATCGTACTAACCAAACCAAACCGACCAATGCCAAATCATAGGCCATAAACTAGACCACAACTAAATGGGAACCGATATGTAAGATGATTAACAACAAAATAAATATGATGGAACAACCAAAAATATCATCCAATGATGTCATCCCCAATATCAATGCCAATACTAAGGTTGACACTCAAATCGATCCCACCCATACCAACTCAAGTAGCACCACAAAGCCTCTAACCAAAAGAGTAAAAAGATCTGGTTGGGACATGCCTCCAAACATGGACAAAACCAATATCCAAAATATTGTCAAAGTATCTGAAAATATCCATAAAATAGAGCCTTCCAGAAGAATGGAAGCTCACCACTTCAGTCCAAATATTGATCCCTGAGTCAAATCATTATGTGGGAGGAGTAGAACGCTCGTTCCTGAATAGCGTGGGCATACAGCCGTCAATAGGTGTGTTAGCGAGTGATCGCTAGCATGAACTCTGGATAAGGATAAAATAATATCATTTTTAAAACCAAAAAAACCATCCATAATGCAAACAACCATACATACATATACATACATACATACATATATATATATATATACATATATATATATATAACCATGTCAGAAAAAGAAATTGTATTTAGCATGCACTTAAAACCTTTACCTGGGTTGTATTGCTTTGCCGTCCTAAACCACCCACGGTCTATATGGGTTCAGCTCCCCCTGCTAAAAGGGCCCCAATGCGTGAAGCCTCACGACTAGAGAAAATAACATGGGCTTACTAGTACATCCCTCAATATAAAGTGTGACATCATACACATGGTCACCAAGACTAAATCTCACATCGGCAAATATGAGTTTTCAGTTTTGGTCCCCCCAGGACCTCCACCTTCCACGGCTTTGTTACACATCACCCTTTAAGCCTAATTAAAACTGTTTTTCAACCAACCAAACCATTTATCCATTTATTAACCAAGGACATTATTAGTGTATCATCATATCAACAATAACTTGCAAGTATTTTCCATAGCCAACCATTTATAGATTAAGGGGACTTTTAAGTGCCCTTCCATTTACCATATCAAACCACTTGGGGATTACCTATTATTTTTTTAATGTTTTTGGATACAAGAATCTGTAATTTGACACAATAACTTCAACACTAGTTCAAGTTTAAAAACAAGAACACTATGAAGTACAACAACACCCTCAACATAAGATCAAAGTGATCTTTCTAAGAAGTGTATTTTTTTTTCAGAAATTAAGATGAAACAAAACTGTAAAGCGAAGTCCCCTGACTTCACGGAGTGTCCTTAAGGAATAATTTCCCTCACTGTACCCAAGGTTTTGGAATCTTCCTCCCAGGATAAAATGGATTTCAATCCAACTATAGTGGTACCTCAAATAATTGGATTCGTCGAACTCACTCAACGATTTGATTGATCACAAGGAATGTTTTGAAGATAAGAAGAATTTTTATTTCAGAAAAATTTTCATACAAATACCTGTGGATAAATGCAGGTTTATATAGTCATCATGTGCCCCTTTCGAAAGGTGGCAATGGTTCATCCGAAAAGGTGTTTCCTTTGGAAGAGTCATGTCTGCTCATTCGAAATACAGTGTCTTTTTCTAAACAGACACAACTATCTGAACAGTCACTCCTTTTTCAAAATAATGTCTTTTCATAAAAGGTTGTGTCCCTCTATATTCCATTCACACCAATTAAACCCAACAATCCCCACATGAAAGGGGAATGACTATTCTTTGTAAAACTTTATGGAAAAATATGTGATCATCAAGCAAAGACTACTTCCATTAGGATAAGTGGGTTTCCTTTTGAACTTTTCATAGTGAACATGCATCGGATGCACTCGGTCAATTGGTAGATTTGATATCTTTAAACCGTTGATATTTAATGCACACCTAGACAACATATGTCACACAATCAACTTTTTACCATTTATAGTTCTCACGAGTTTGTTCTTTTCAACCACGAACATGTCTCGGTTTCAAGAGAGCTTAGAGAATAGGCCTTTACTAACATTCTCCTTGAAGAGGCTTTCACTTTTCCCTCACATAGGTGATTTATAAATACTCAATCCTATAGATTAAACTATTTGGTCAAATCTACCAAATTTAGATAATCATTAAAAGACTTTTCACCTTAAGTCTTATCCTTGTTTACTAAACATTGTCTATATCATGGGAATGGGTTGGTATTTTGACAATGTTGAACCTATAAGACACAACTTTGTTTGATCTCCTTGAACCTAGCTCTTGGGATCTCCAGTCTGCTAGGTAGAGTTACCGCCATGCTGACTTATCCTAGGCCTTAAACCCATTCCCTTGGATGTTCTCTCAACTCCTTCTCTAGATAGGCCTTTTGTAAGTGGATCCGATACATTATCCTTTGACTTCACATAGTCAATAGTGATAATTCCACTAGAGAAAAGTTCTCTAATGGTATTATGTCTCTGTCTTATATGATGAGATTTATCGTTGTACATTATGCTCCCTACCCTACCTATCGCAACCTGGCTATCATATTGTATACATATTGGTTTGGGCCAATAAGGAATATCTTCCAAGAAATTCTGGAGCCATTCTGCTACTTCACTGGCTTTATCTAATGCGATAAATTTAGATTTCACTGTAGAGCAAGCAATATAAGTCTGTTTGGATAATTTCCAAGAGATAACTCCTCCACCAATAGTAAATACATATCCACTCGTGGATTTTACTTTGTTTGATATTGTGATCCAATTTACATCACTATATCCTTCAAGTACCGTGGGATATTTATTATAATGCAAAGCATAGTCTTGAGTATATTCAAGATACCTCAAAACTCTTTTCATTGCCATCTAGTGAGTTTTATTAGGATTACTCGTGTACCGACTCAACTTACTTATAGCGCATGCTATGTATGATCATGTACAGTTCATTATATACAATAAAAATCCCAATACCCTTGCGTACTCCAATTGTAAGTCATTTTCACCTTCATTCTTTCAAAGTGCAAAGCTCATATCCAATGGAGTCTTGGCAATACCAAATTTCATATACTTGAATTTGTTAAGTACCTTTTCGATGTAACGAGACTATGACAATGCCAAATCTTGTGGAGTTCTATGGATTCTTATCCCTAAGATCACATTCGCAACTCCAAGGTCTTTCATATCGAACTTGCTTTTGAGCATCTGTTTTGTTGCATTTATATTTGAAATATCTCTACTGATGATCAACATATTATCCACATATAAACACACAGTGACTTGGTGATTTGAAGTGTCTTTAATATAAAAACATTTATCATATTCATTAATTTTGAATCCTTTTTCCAACATGGTTTGGTTAAAATTTGCATATCATTGCTTAGGTGTTTGTTTTAGTACATAAAGTGACTTAGCAAGTTTACACACCCTATTTTCTTTTTCTGGAACCACAAAACCCTCAGGCTGTTCCATGGAAATTTCTTCCTCCAATTCTCCATTTAGGAATGCAGTTTTCACATCCATTTGATGGATTTCAAGACCATATACTGCTGCCAAGGAAATTAACATTCGAATCAATGTTATCCTTGTTACCGGTGAGTATGTATCAAAGTAATCAAGGCCTTCTTTTTGTTTGAAGCCTTTTACTACAAGTCTTGCATTGTATTTTTCAATAGTACCATCCGCTTTTATTTTTATTTTGAAGATCCATTTAGATCCTAAAGGTTTGTTTCCTAGAGGAATATCAACTATCTCCTACGTATGGTTGCTTAAGATTGAATTAATCTCACTATCGACTGCGTCTTTCCAAAAGGATGAGTCCGAAGACGTCATCGCTTCCTTAAATGTTTGAGGCTCATTTTCTAAGAGAAATGTTACAAAATCCAATCCAAACAAAGTTGATGTTCTTTGATGTGTACTCCATCTCAGATTCTCATCATTATGTACATCCTCACTTGGTTTATCTAGAGTTCGTTTAGACCTTCCACTAGACTATTCATGTCTAGTTTTATACTGGTAAATGCTTTCAAAGAATTCATCATTATCTGACTCAATTACTGTATTTTTATTAATATTCAGATATTTGGATTTATGAACCAAAAACCAACATTATTTACTACTTTTAGTATATCCTATGAACACGCAGTTCATCGTCTTAGGTCCTATCTTAACCCATTTTGACATTGAAACTTGGACCTTTGCTAGACACCCCCACACTTTCAAATATTTCAAGTTGGATTTCCTTCCTTTTTATTTTTCATAAGGAATTGATTGTATCATACTATGGAAAACTCTATTGAGTATACGGTTGAGTGTAAGGATAGCCTCCCCCACAAGTTTTATGATAGACCTGAATTTATAAGTAAGGTATTCATTATTTCCTTTAAAGTACGATTTTTCCTTTCCACAATTTCATTAGATTGAGGTGAATATGGGGTCGCAGTTTGATGGATAATTCCATTCTCTACACATATTTCGGCGAAGGAAGATTCATATTCTCCGACTCTATTACTTCTTTTAGTTTTGATCTTTTTCTCTAACAGATTTTCAACTTTAGTTTTGTATTGCCTAAATGCATTTGTTACTTCATCCTTACTATTTAGCAAGTATACATAACAATATCTAGTGCAATCGTCAATAAAAGTTATGAAATACTTTTTTCCACCACATGATTGTGTTGACTTCATATCACAAATGTCAGTGTAGATTAAGTCTAAAGGATTAGAATTCCTTTCAACGGACTTATACAAACGTTTAGCATACTTTGATTCCATACAAGTTTGATACTTTGATTTATTCCACTCAAAGTTTGGCAAAACTTCTAAGTTAATCATTTTTCGTAGTCTTTTGTAATTAACATAGCCTAGTCGTTCATGCCACAAATTGGAAGACTCAAGCAAGTAAGAAGAATTTGAATGTTTATTGATTTCAATATTTATTATATTCATTTTGAATAGGCCCTCATTGAGGTAGCCTTTTCCTACATACACTTCTCCTTTACTAAGTACAATTTTTTCGAACACAAATACACATTTGAATCCGTTCTTGTCTAGAAGTGAAACAGAAATCAAGTTCTTTCATAACTCAGGAACATACAAGACATTGTTAAGTGTCAACACTTTAGCGGAAGTCATCTTCAAGCACACTTTTCCTGTTCCTTCCACTTTTACAGTAGCACAGTTTGCCATGTAGATCTTTTCTTCTACTTGAGCCAGAGCGAACATCAAAAATAACTCCTTGTTAGCACAAACATGGTAGGTGGCACCATAATTCATCTACCATTTGCGAGGATTTCACACCAAGTTACATTCGAAAAGCATAGCATACAGATCATCCATTTCTTTCTTAGACTTTTGTTAGATTTGCTTGGTCCTTCTTCTTTCCTTTTTGTAGGGCACGGCAATCTATAGACTGAAGCACTTTCCCTTGAATATCTTCTTGGGTTGATTGCTTTCGTTTCCAGCTTAATTTCTATCGCTTTTTAGAGTTGTTTTGGTCATCTTCTATAACGTTTGTTCCACTCATTGCAGAATTGCCTCTTGACTTTCTTTCGGCAGTCTTATTCTCTTCTTTAATGCATAATTGTACAATCAGATCTTTGACTGACATCTCCTTACGTTTGTGTTTCAAATAGTTTTTGAAGTCTTTCCACATAGGTAGTAGCTTCTCTATTATTACTGCTACTTGAAATGCTTCATTCACAATTAAACCTACAATAAAGTTCATACGAATACTAAGAACATTTTTAAATTGTTCAACAATGGTATTTATCAAAATCATACCTTCTGCTAGGAGATCATGGATAATCACTTGCAGTTCTGCACTTAGGAAACGACAAACTTGTTGTCTATCATTTTGTACTCTAAAAATCTTGCAATAAAGAACTTTTTAGTTCTGGTATCCTCCATCTTTTACTTTCGTTCTAGCGCTCCCCATAACTCTTTTGCAGTCTTGGTTACCCTATACACATTGTAAAGGTTATCTTGGAGACCACTCAAGATATAATTCGTACAAAGGAAATCTGAGTGGTTCCAAGCCTCCACAATCACGAAGCGTTCATTTTCATAGGCTCCCCCGGACATCTCTAGAACTTCCTCAATCGTGAACTTTTGAAGATACAGAGTTGTAAGGTAGAAGAACATTTTCTGCTACCATCTCTTGAAGTCAATACCCGTGAACTTTTCGAATTTCTCCGTCGGTGCCATAGCTTGCGAAGCATTAGTACGACTCATCGTAGCAATACTAGTTGCCTCCATAGTCGTTTCAGTGTCATGCATTTGACTATCAGTCATCATTTTCCTATCACCACAAGACAGTACCTTAAGTATATTGAAGTACTTATTAAAAAATTGCAGCAACTTTAAAAACTTCTTGTTACTAGTTTAATGATGAAGTTTTTATGACTTCCAATCATCAACCGAGTGATCTTTAACTTGTGATGAAGATTTTATCTCTTCAAATCACTAGTTAAGTTCAAACGGAGTAGAAAGCTAAAAGCTTTAATCTCCAGAAATCAAACTATACAGATTCAAGAAAAAAAACTTTAGTGAAAAGAAAATTTCACTAAACAAGCAAGAAATTTTTTTTTTCTTTTTTTCTAAAAATTATTCCTTAAGATTGTTGTTTTTCTAATGTTTTCGGGTACAAGAATCTATAATTGGACACAATAACTTCAACACTTGTTCGATTTTAAAAACAAAAACACTATGAAGTAAAACAACACCCTCAACACAAGATCAAAGTGATCTTTCTAAGAAGTGTATTTTATTTTTGCAGTAATTAAGATGAAATAGAAATGTAAAGTCAAGTCCCCTGACTTCATGGAGTGTCCTTAAGGAATAATTTCCTCACTATACCCAAAGTTTTGGAATCTTCCTCCCAGGATAAAATGGTTTTTAATCCAACTATAGTGGTACCTCAAATAATTAGATTCGTCGAACTCACTCAACAGTTTGATTGATCACAAAGAATGTTTTGAAGACAAGCAGAGTTTGTATTTCAGAAAATTTTTCATACCAAAACCTGTGGATAAATGCAGGTTTATATAGACATCAAGTGCCCCTTTCGAAAGGTGGTAATGGTTCATCCGAAAAGGTATATTCTTTGGATAGTCATGTCTGTTCATTTGAAACATTGTGTCTTTTTCTGAACAGACACAATTATCTGAACAGTCACTTCTTTTTCAAAGTAATATGTCTTTTCATAAAAGGTTGTGTCCCTTCATTTTTCATTCACACCAATTGAACCCAACATTACCATGTATCCCACAAGCATTACCATTTAGCCTTTAACTTTTTCAAAGCATTTAAGCCATTTGAGTTCCTTTACCAAATTTAAAACAAGCAAGAGTTCCATTAAAAATACAATAATGCAATGAAATCATTCTTATAAGCATTTTGTCAAACACATTGGGGGCATAATGTAACCAAAACCAATTTTAATTACCATTTAACCTTTCCCATGCAATCCAAGCATTCAAAACTATCATTAATGCATATAAAACATAATTAAAACTATAAGAAACCATGACCAACCATTTATAATCAAAAAACACTCAAATCATATTTGAAAACCAAAGTCATACAATGATGAAAGCATGAAAATCATTAGTAAAAATCATGCCTTTAGTTGGAACTAACAATGAGGGAAGAGAACATGCCTTAATTGACAAAGTAGACAGAGAGAAATCACCAACAAGATTCCCAAATTGATCCTCAAGATGAAACCCTAGCTTCCCTTGCTCAAAAGCTCTTGAGAAGATTATAGAGTGTTTAGAAATAGTTTATAAGTGTTAATGAATAAAATATTAGGGTAAATACTCTCTCAATTAGGTTAGAAGTCATGGAGTCCTATTAGGTTAAGTGGAAAAATATCCAAAATACCCCTACTTAAGTTGCACAAAATCCCGTCACAGGGGTACGACTGACCATACTAGTCGTACCCTTTGATACGAGTGTTACCCGTCACTCGTATCTTAAGCTCAATCCTTGGACCCAACATTGTCTATCATACGAATCATCCAACCCAAGTCGTGTCCACAGCATATAATCTGGACCTTCAACCAGTACCCCTAGCAACATAGTCATATCAAGAGGATTGAATATTGTCCACCATACGAGTGCAAGATACGGCTCATATCCTGTCTTACGGCTCAAGGTGAGCCACTCGTACTCAGACTTAACTTAAGTTACCAAGTATAAGGTTAAGTGAAGGAAAAACCCATACCATACGATCCATATTCCAACCATACAACTCGTACCACCTAAGTCGTACCCATTTCAGTGACCAAATCCATCCTGCCAATCAACACTGGTCAGCATACGACGGATATATACCATATGTATCCCAACATACGACTCGTTCCCTTGAGTCGTATTGGGTCCGAAGAACAGAATTTCAGAAAAATTTTTAAGGTTCAGAAATCAGGGTGTTTCAACTATTTTTCAAACGAAGGATCGAAATGAGATATAAAGGTCCCAAAATCGTACCAACCCCATTACTAACCCAAATTCGACATTCTGGATTTGCTAGCGCAATCTGTTTTTCTATTTGACACTCAAAACAATAAGTATTAACCGAAGTCAACTATATGACTTCTCAAACCTCTAAACCCCACAAACTCACACAAATCATCCCCGATCGCATCGAGAATCATATCAATCATCCCCAAACCTCAAAATCAACAAGTAATAACTATGGAAAAGACATCGCAATAGGCAAAATCATCTTTTTACTATCATTTAATCATTATTTTAATATTTAGGACTTTGAAATCAACTAAAATTTTGATTATTATACCTTTTCTTATTTGAAGTAGATAATACTCCTAATTTAGACGTACTTTTGACCTATAACTCTTTCTTATTTGACGCGTATATGAATTTCTAAGATTTAGGATGTTAAAATTTTGTTGAACCTTAACTTATGTAAATCAAATAATTAGTTTATCAAAAATATTTTATACGTAATTCTTTGAAAAATAGTCCCAAGAGGATAAAATATGTTATAGATCTTTATGACATTCAAAAGATAAATTATTTCATTAAAACTAATGTGATAAATTATAACGTTGAAATTTTGTCTAACATGATGAATTTTTGATAGATACGTTTTGTATATGGTTGTATGCTCTATTCAATCGTAATGTATCTTTGATTTGATGTCTTACATTGTCTTGTTTAATTATTTATACATGTTCTATCAACTATGACAAATTTTTTTTAGCTTTGAAACCCTAACCTAAATTCTCCCACCGAGAAACATCTATTATCCAAAATTTGATTCAGATAAGAGCAACGTTCTTATGAAATATTTTATATATATATATATATACATTCATTCTATATATTTGAGTAATTGTTTACTTAAATTTAGAATATTGATTTTTCAAGCTTGTTTGGATGGTTGTTAATTATTGTATTGTATTTTTAATTTAAATATAATATTTATCTTGATTTTTACTTAAATATCATTGTAACACATCATTAACTTTATCGTTACTAATGACGAAAAGTACCATCTTGTCTACCGACAAATTTCATGCTATCATATTGTTAACATGGTTTTTTCCTCTTTATGCTTACTTATTTCTGCCAAGCGAATTCCTTATCTTTGTCGTTGCTTTTAAGTTCTTCATTTTGACTCAAATATTTCACAAATACAACACGGTTATTCTTGTTTTGTATAACTTAAGAAAGAATGTTGATCAGAATTGAACTCAGCGACCACATGAAGCTACAAATTTTGATCCTTAAATGCTGGCAATTTGATTTCTTTGAAGAAACAAAATATGAAGAAGTTACTCAAATACCAATTATTTAAGAGATTACATTTTACAAATCATTCAAAATTTAATAGCTATAACTATTTTGAAACCTTAAATATTAACAAAATATCTAAATATCAATTAATTTTAAAAGTTCTTACATCTTACGAATAAGTAACAATTTAATAATTATAATAAAACAATTAGCTTCTATTTAGTTCTTACCCAGGTTTTTCATTAAAATTTGAGGAGTAAATTTTTTTCTAGTCTATAAACTATGCAATGACAAACTGCTGAAATACCTGGATTCAAGGCAAGCACTAAGATGCCAAGGCAAGACCCTCAATATCTATTGATTTTATTTTGAAGAGAGCGTCTTTTAGTTGCATCAAAGTCTGAAAATTAAAAATCATTATTAATCAAGTTGTTTTAAAGAATATGTAAAAAATGTATCACTCCTCAAAATCCACAACAATTAGGACATTGATATCTACTAGATAAAATTAAAATTTACTATTTTTTAATTATTATTTAATTAATTTAATAATATTTTAAAGACTCATAAAATATTTGAAAAATATTGTACGTGAATTAAGGACTTTTAAAATCTATGATTAAGGTTTCTTAATCTCAAATTTTTAGATACAAAATTATATTTTAGGTAAAAAATATTTAATATTTAAAATTGTTATGTTCTTTTTTCAACTTTTTTGAGTTACATGATAGATATAACACTTTGGCGAAACAGAGGAATGTATTTTCATTAACCACAATTAAGTCAATAGTGAATTTGCTAGCTAGACATAACAAAGTAGGATGAGAAATTAAGAGAAAAATTATGTTGCACATATATATGCTAAGTATTTAATTTTTTAATTTTTTAATTTTTTAATCTCCTTCTAGATGAAACAACCTCTCTACTTCTTTTGATGTAGCGGTATTGACTGCGTACACTTTATTCTCCTTAGACCCCACTTTGTGGGAATACACTGAGTTTATTGTTGTTGTTAATCTCCTCCTAGATGGCCAGTTAGACAATGACCTAGACCCAAATCAACCTAAGACATGTCTCCTAATTGGACTTTACAACAACAACAACAAACCCAGTGTACTCTCATATCATAAGGTCTGGGTAGGGTTAGATGTACGTAGTCCATACCACTACCTCCGGAGAAGTAGCAAGGCTGTTTTCGATAGATCTCCGGCTCAAGATAAGGAATAGTAATGAAATCAGTACAAAAGGCATGGAACAAGATGACAAGACAATAAATACGCCACGTATAGGGAATAGTGAACAAAGAATAGTAAGCAATCGTAACACAACATGCAACAAGGTATCATAACAAGAATAATACACCCACCAAGTAATGCCCTACCCTACCGACCCAAACTGGCACTAACCTTTTACCCTAATACGCGTCCTCCAAATCTTCCTATCTAGGGTCATGTCCTCAGTAAGCTGAAACTGCTCCATGTCCAGCCTAATCACCTCTCTCCAGTATTTCTTCGGCCTATCCCTGCCCCTCTTGAAACCATCCAAAGCAAGCCTCTCACACCTACGAACTGGTGCATCTGTGCCCCTTCTCATCACGTGTCCGAACCATCTCAAATGGACTTCCCGCATCTTGTCCTCTACCAAAGCCACTCCAACCTTCTCCCGGATAGTTTCATTCCGAACTCTATCACCCCTAGTAAGCTCACACATCCAACGCAACATCCGCATTTCCGCCACCTTTAATTTTTTGAATGTGAGAGTTCTTGAGTGGCCAACACTCCGCTCCATACAACATGGTCGGACGGACTGCCACCCTGTAGAATTTTTCTTTAAGCTTGGGCGGCACCTTTTTATCACGCAGCACCACCGAGGCGAGCTTCCACTTCATCCATCCCGCCCCCAATACGGTGAGAGACATCCTCGTTAATCTCACCATTCCACTGAATCATGGACCCGTGATACTTGAAAAAATAAAAAACTTGACGAGAACAAATACTTGATAACTACTACTTTTGACTTCAATTTGAAGCTAAATTAATTGCATAGTTTATAATTTACCTCTCTGGAAGCAAATGTAACCACGTTTTATAGCAAACTATGAGAGCTAATTCAAATTTTCATACATACAAAGAAATAGCCATTGAATATCATATAACCCCCTTCAACAGTTCAAACCAGGTTAAAAAATTATGCATTCCTTGAATCACTACTTAAACATAGCAAAGCTACCTTTCGCGAACCTTCTTCTAGTTTTCCAATGCTTCTGACATTTATTCTGAACTTAGAAATAGCGACATATACAATATTTAGGCGTCGTGAAGTCCGATATGTTCAACAATTCAAGCACACATATTGACACTCAAAGTTTTAAGGTTTCACCGGAAAATTAAAGCACACAGTTATCTTCTTAATTTCCAAATGCTTATCTAAATCTTATACTAATTTTTATATAGTTATACATAATCTGCATCAAATTTATGGATGTCATAGCGCCACAAATTAAACCATAGATCTCCCCTACTTAGAGAGGCACATTGCCAATATCTTTAACCAAGTACACGGATGGATGGGCAATCTTTGATGGTATATTGTAGTATCTTCATTGCAGTAGAACTCCAAGGCAATAACACCTGATTGACGAAGAAAGATGAACGTTACTCAATCACTAATAACTCACAGGACTGAGGCTACGGACATCAAATATCGATTAAAATAATGTTGCCTATAAAACTTCTAGCTTTAAATACTCGAACACCAAAGAACCTCTCACCCCGCCCAATATCCACCAGAATAAAAGGATAGCACAACCATGTGCAAGTCCATTTGAAGTTCTGAACGATATTATAGAAGTTCATATAAAGATTTATGCGGATGAAAAGGAAATTCGAAGCCTAAATTATTAATCTAGATGATCAAGAGAAGAGGGATGCATCAAAACTGGAGGAAAAAACCAACATAAAATTTAAAGTTTGCATAACTTATCATACATACATAAAGTGAGTGTGAGTGCGTGTACGCGCAAATTGATGTAGTTGCTAAGCATGACCTAGATGATCAAAAGCATGATAATTTTTCCTCAAACAAGCACTAACAACAAAAAAAAAAAAAACCTTCATTAGTCTTGAAGTTGGTGACAATTTTTCCTCAAATAAATAAATTATAACAACAATAAAAAGGCCGATAAAAAAATTATTAATAGCCTTGATGTTGAACTCAAAGAAAACTTGATATAAAGTACATATCAATTCACAAGCTTCAACTCGCAATATCTCATTGATTATTAACTTAAAAGAAATCCAAAGACAATACCGTTTTAATCAATGATTTGAAACAAATTAAAACATACCTTATGATTACACTAATAAAACTCAAAAGAGGCACGGCGAGAAAAATATAACATGAATCAGATGAATTATACGAATATGTATAATGATTCTCAATATTTATAGAAGTATTTTTTTAAATGAGTCCTTCTCTAAATCTCCTATTTTAGGAGTCTTTTTAGATGAGCATGTCTCTTTTTCTTTTCTCTAGCCATATTTGTTGGAAAATTTGTCATAACCAAATAGGACACAAATCTTTAAAGTCAGCAAAAATAATTTCTTTTTGAGAAATTAATTGGGAAAAACAGTGAAAAGATGATTTTATCTATTGCAAAGTATTTTAATAAAGGGCAAAAAGTTCAAATCACTTTTCTAAGCGTATTCACACTTTTAATATATTATATAGATATATAGATATGGATATAGATTATAGATTATAGATCATAGATAATAAATATAGATTATAGATTATAGATAATCGTATTTTATTCTTTATCCTACCTTTTTATAGTAACTTTGCTTTGTACCTTTTTTTTTTGTAGGTCCCAAATTGTTGATGTGTAACATTATGTAATGACAAAATACGAAACAATATACCCAATCGTTATGGAAAGATAAGTTATAAGGTTTTCTCTCATAAACATGTCATAATTATTTGCTGTAAATTTCCATTTTAACATATGAATGCTGGTAATGTATGTGGATAAGTGGAGACATGGACATACAAAGAAATTTAAAATCGATGATTCTGTAGAAGAAAAGATATATCGATGGGCTTCTTTACCTCTATTATTATTAGTTTTGATAAGAACTATAATGCGAATTGATCATTATGCAGACATAGTGTTAAGAGTGTGTATCCTACTGTTTTTAGTTTTTACTCTAATAGTTGTCTATTAGTGGAGCAAGTCATCTAACATGGTTCACGTAAGTAAAAATGAAGACAATTATTTTTATGTGAAAAACATCCGACTCAAGAAAGGTGTAAAAAATCACGACCTGTACCTCTACAGGATTTAATCCTAACTTTACTAGTACTCTTGAGCCTCAACAATCAACAAATTACAAGACTTCTTGTAAACTAGAAATTAAAACTTCTAACTGCTATTTCTACAATAACACAAATCTTCCCAAGATAAGTGTTCCTAAGTCTTCGAGTTTCCTAACTTGAACACTCCTAACTCAGTTCATATTCAATGACACTAGAACAAAGACTCATTACAACTCAAAGAACCAACCTATTACATAAAGTCTTCTACTTACTAAGTAAAGGACCAAGTTCTTCTTCAAGTTAGTGAACTAATTTGCTGATTGATGATTTTCTTTTCAGTGCATGAGTGAAACACTTGAATGTCATTTGTTGTATTTAAGTCAACTTCTTGATTGAGTCCTTTAGATGATGTACTCTTCTATCTTCAATAGGACTCCCAAGTAGTTTCACTCCTTGACTGAATAGAACTCTTCTACTTTATCCCCTAGTCTGGCAGGACTCTTTCATCAACTCAATCTCTAAGTGTTGCATTTATCTTCTCCTCAACTTCTTTGCTGTTTATGATAAGCATTAAGAACAAATCTGACTCTCCTTGTTTCTCCACTCCTGTATTTACGTATTGTCAACCTTGTATTTACTCTGATGTGCTTCACATGTGAGAACCAGTATGACTAACATGTTTCACAAAGACATGTCAATCATCAAAACTCTTTTACTCTAAAAAATTTCCCCTTTTTGATGATGAAAAATCATACAACATATGTTTCACCACATCACACAATTATCATAGCACTTCTTTAATTCCTGACATACTTAATAAAAGAATAAGACACAAGAGCTCTAGAAATAGGTTAGTCATTGGGTTATAAACATAGCACAATCTAATATTTCCCCCTTTTGACATCATAAAAAAAGAAGCACTTGGTTAGAGATGCTTAATAATCCATGGCCACTGGGGTTATCACTAAAACAATCAAAAGATGAAGGAAATAACCATAATTCATTAAATTAAACAGAAGTAAACCACAAGTAGCAATGTAGTTTAGTACATTCAAGACCAAGCTGATATCAACCAAAATCTAAAAACTGATAAAAAGACAAGCAAGCCAGTACACAAAGAGGACTACTAGGGGCTAGGAAATGAGCTAAGTTGAGGAGAAAGAGGAAGAAAGAATGAGGGCTATCAATTTGCGCACGATTTCAACATTAGACAATCTTTCATTTTCAAGGGAAAGTTAAAGGAAAGTGATCTGACCACGAAGATCCAAATTTTCAGCCTGCACAGCTTTCACTTCAACAGTCTTGGCATTTAGAGCATTCCTTAAACGATGATAGGATTGTCTGCACTCCTCATAGAAACAGGTAGTTGCATATGGTCCACACTCCCTATAACATCTTTGGTGGTCTGCATAGACCACACACTGACAGGCACTTCAAACTCTTCAGATATAGGTGTCAGCCAAAATTCATAAGGAAGAGCATGGTCATTCACTTCTTTAAAGAAACCCCTTTTCATATGCTTTAGGATAATCCTAGGAAGATCAATTTTCACTTCAGTATCCAGCAGCCCCATGAGAGTAAGATCAAGTAAGTTGGCTATAGTTCTTCTTTCCTTCCTAGGGGTGAGCATCTTGTGAACAACATCAAAGTAGAGTTGATAAAGTGGAGTCATATCTCTTTTGAGAACTCTACGATGATTGACCAGGTGAGAGTTTCCAGAAAACTTATGAGATATATCTAGGGTAGATGCAAGATTGGAAAGAGGAGGCCAAGTGACCTTAACATAGTGATCCCAACCCCCTGAAGGAATGTGTAAAATTCTAGCAATATCAGCAACATAAAGATTCATGGTGATCCCTCGAACAGTGGTAGAGAACATATCACCAATAGCTACCCTATTTGTAAAAAACTCATAAACCTCAGGCTTAGAAAACTTTCTTTGTAGGTCACTCTGACGAAATAGGTTTGACCATCTTTGGACCTCTATCTTTTCTAACAGCACATTCATATCATCCCCCCCAAAACCACTAACAATACGCCCTCTAGCTAGCTTACGCTTTTGAAAATACAGATAGTGATCTTCAGGAGTCTTCTGATTTGTAGGGGATTCATGAAGTTTAAAATCTAGATCCAACTCAGTAGGAGTATCAAAAGGAGAGTCAGACTCAGAAGACTCAGAGGCAAGAGGTTTTGCAACCTTTTTCTTTGAACGTGAAGATGAATTCTTTGGAGTTGGTTTAAAAGATGAGAAAGATTTTGAGGCAGTGGTGGGTTTAGGTTGAGATGAGGGTTTATGAGAAGAAGAGGTTTTTGGAACTTTTCCTTTGATTGACTTGTGTTTATGTACAGAGCGAAGAAGGATATCAGGAGAGGATGAACGAGGAGGAGGAGGGGCGGGTGTAGCAACCCATTTCCTTTTGCTTGCTTGAAGGGCTTCATCTAAAGAAGCTTTTTCCCATTATTTTTTCCCATGTTTGAGGAGTTCTTAGAGTGGGTGTAACAGGGGTGGGTTCATCTAGATCTTGGTCTTCAACAATAATGGTGAGGGAAGAAGTTTTTTTTACTTAGATCTTGACCTTCTTGGGATCAAATTAGTGATATGTTTATCATCAGGGTTGATAATATGGAGAGGGATTAAAGATGACAGTGAGGGTTTAAACAAGGATGAAGGATTTGAAGAAAACTGAGCAAAAGAGTTTTTGAAATTTTTAAAGGCTGCAAAATCAGATAGTTTAATCAAAATTGAAGGAGGAATGAGATGTGGTAAGCTAGCATTTGGATGAAGAATAATGGTTGTCGAAGGAATGGTAGTAGAGTCTAAGGATGGGTTATATGATGAAGACGCCATGGTGAGAGAGAATCAGTTAATTTTTCTTGGTTATGAAGTGGTGAGTGAGGTGGGAGAAAGAGAAAGAGCTATAAGAAGAGGGTGAGAAGTTGAATCATTAAGGGAAGGATTTGATAGGTGATTGGATAATGATGAGGAGTTTCAGTGTTGATAGGATTGGGGTGACAGCTTTTTGAATTTTTTGGACTCTTGGGATTCGGTGGTTAAGAGAAATACTAAGAACCAAGTAGGAAAACCTGTTCCTCCTTAGTCAATTTTAAGATAGGCTGACAGTCATACCTGAAATCCTGAAAATTCTAAACAAAATTGCTTTATGTGTTTTAACTTCACTGCAAAAATTTTAAATAAATAAAGATTAGATCACTCAACATTTACGAATTAGGACACCCAATTAAATGTGCAAAACTGGATTAATTAACAATAATTCAGAATCACATTAATATTTCTAGTCAATTATTGAGAGAGATTTATGCAATCTTAATCAACCTCAAGGCTAACCTATTTTTTTCAAAGTGTTCCCTGCCTAATGCCTTAGTGATTATATCAGCAATTTGTTCTTTAGAAGTGCAAAACATGATTGATATAAGACCTTTTTCAACATTATCTCTAAGAAAGTGATGTCTAATATCAATATGTTTAGTTTTTTTATGTTGAACAGGATTCTTAGCAATATTAATGACACTTGGATTGTCACAGAAAATAGAAACACATCCAACATCTACACCAAAATCCATGAGTTGTTGTTTAATCCATAACAACTGAGCACAACAAGATCCTGCAGTAACATATTCAGCCTCAACAGTAGACAAGGCTATTGAGTTTTATTTCTTAGTGGACCAGAAAATCAAACATGATACAAGAAAGTGTGCCATGCCTATGGTATTCTTCCTGTACACCAAATATCCTACATAGCCAGCATCAGAGTATCCTACCAAGTTAAAATTACTACCTTTTAGATACCATAAGCCAAGATCACTAGTTCCTTTGAGATATCTAAAGATTCACTTCACAGATTTTAAATGAGATTCTTTAGAATTTTCTTGAAACCTTGCACATAGCCCCCACACTGAACACAATATCAGGTCTGCTTACTCTGAGATACTGTAATGATCCTATCATTCCTCTTTACATCTTTTGCTCCACATCAGGAAATGTTTTATCCAAATCAAGTTTTGTGGCAGTGGCTATTAGAGTGTTGATCTCTTTTGCCTCTTCCATGGAAAATCTTTTGAGAAGTTCCTTGACATACTTCTATTGATGGTTCATGGTTCCAGATTTTGTTTGTTTAATTTGCAAACCCAAGAAGTAATTTAGCTCCCCCATCATACTCATCTCAAATTCACAACTCATGAGTTTAGAAAAATCATGAGTCATGTTCTTGTTTATGGATCCAAAAATAATGTCATCAACATACACCTGCATAACCAACAGATTTTTTCATTAGTTTTTAAGAAAAGAGTGCTGTCAATTTTACCTATAGTGTGACCATGCTCCAAAAAAAATTTTGACAACCTCTCATACCATGCTCTCGGAGCTTGTTTCAGTCCATACAAAGCCTTGTCCAGTCTATATACATGATCAGAAAACTCCTTACTTTTAAATCCTAGTGGTCTTGTGAAATATACCTTCTCTTTGAAAATGTCATTCAAGAATGCACTCTTAATCTATTTGATAGAGAATGAACTCCATATAAGCAGCAAAAGCAACATGTAATCTAATTGCTTTAATTCTGGCTATAGAAGCAAAAGTCTCATCAAAATCTATGCCTTCTTCTTGATTGTACCCTTGGACTACCAATCTTGTCTTGTTCTTTGTAACTATTCCATGCTCATCAACCTTATTTCTATACACCCAATTAGTCCTAATTACTGTTCTATCTTTTGAGAGAGAAACTAAGTGCCATACTTTGCTTCTCTCAAACTGATTTAACTGTTCCTGTATGGCTATAATTCAATCAGTACCAAGCAGTACTTTAGTTACTTTCTTTGGCTCTATTTTTAACAAGAATTCTTTGAAAGCACACATGCTTCTCAATCTCGAACTTATGGTGATCCCAGAAGTGAGATCAGTAAGAACATTCTTAATAGGATGTAATCCTTGGTACTCATAATGCTTTGGGACTAAGCCTAGTGAGCTACTAGGATCACTGCAAATGTTCTGAGCTAGGGTGGTTGGTGGCTCAATTCCCCTTATCACTGTGCCTCCAGAATTAGTTCCCCCTATTGAGGTGCCTCTATGTTTGGTAGATTCAGTCTATGAACTAGGTTGTGTAACCTGTTCCTCAGAGTCACTTTCGTTCTGCAGGTTAGTCTTAATAAAGGATTCATCAAAAACTACATGCACACTTTCTTCGACATAATTTGTTTTGTTGTTTAGAACCCTATAAGCCTTACTATGTTGTGAATAACTTAAGAAAATTCCCTCATCACTTTTAGCATCAAATTTACCCAATTTATCCTTTCCATTATTATGAATAAAACATTTACAACCAAAAGTTCTAAAATAAGAAATGTCTGGCTTTTTTCCTTTTAGTAATTCATAAGGAGTCTTCTCTAGAATAAGTCTGATCATGCATCTATTTATGATATATGCTGCAGTACTGATTGTCTTAGCCTAAAGGTTTTTAGCAAGATTTTCTGCAATCATCATTGTTCTAGCCATATCTTCCCAGGTTCTATTCTTCCTTTCTACCACTTTCTTTTGTTGTGGTATTCTAGGAGTAGAGAAGTTATGATCTATACCATTTATGAAATGGAATTCTAAAAATCTGACATTCTCAAATTCTATATCATGGTCAGATCTTATGGAAACTAGAGAAGTGCCTAGTTTCTTTTCAATTTTCTTGATGAATATAGTAAAGACATCAAAGGCATCTTCTTTAGATGCTAGAAACAATGTCTAGGTAAATCTGAAATAATCATCAACAATCATAAAAAAAAACATACCTTTTTCCACCTCTACTTTGAAGTCTCATTGGTCCACACAAATCCATATGGACCAGGTCGAGGCACTTGGTAGTGCTCACATGATTCTTTGACTTAAAAGAAGATTTTACCTACTTCCCCTCTACACAGGCACTACATATATTTTCTTCCTTGAACTTGGTCTTGGGCAAACCTAATACCATATCTTTATAAGAAAGTATGTTTAGCTTTTTTAGACTTTCATGTCCAAGTTTCCTGTGCCAGAGGAGGGGATCATTTTCCATTGCACTCAGGAAAGTCAACTCTGTTCCTGACATTGCCATTATGTCAGCTTTGTACATATTTCTGTATCTCTTTGCAGTGAGCACAATCTCTTTGGTGTCAATCCTTTTGATTCTGACTCCTGCAGAAGAAAAAAACAACTTTATTACCTTTATCACACAGTTATAATATGCTCAGCAGGTGATAACTCTCAACTTACACGTCAATTTAGTACAAGGCGGTCGTCGTCAATATATTTACCCAACTTTAAAGTCGGGATTGAATCCACAGGGAACAATGTGAGTGGCGATTAAACTAGTTTGAAACTAAAGCTACAAGTTAAATTCAAACAAATGATACGAAAAGATAAAATAGGGGGTTTTGATGATCAACAAATAATTGTTGGTCACTTTAGTTTCAGTGTTTGTAATCAAGAGTTTATGAAAAACCAGAATTATGTTCACTATGGGTTTTGGTACTTGACAGATGCTAATAGTGATCTAAGACTCTCACGATAGGTAGGAACAACAGATTGTCTTTATCAAAGTTATGTCTAAATGTCTCTCGACCTACTTAAGCATTTAACTACCTAATCCTCTCGGACGTAGGGAATTTATATTCACTGACCAGACTTCACCTCATGTTAATTAACCTAGCTACAACTTCAATTATTAAACGTAAGATTGGAAGCTTCCAAGTCCCTGTTAGTAATTCACTTCCTACTATAGTTGATTTCTTATCTCAAGAAAATCAAGGCAGGTGCTATCTATCGTTTACAACCAATAGACAATAATTAAAACCTCAAAATTATCAAGGATTCCTATTACCTTTAGAATCTTGAACACTTAGAAACTTATTAAGACCTAACCCATAGATCCCATAATTCAGGTTAAAGGGATTTAGCCACTTATAATATAATAATCGATACTACAAGTTGAATTCATAATTTGAAAGTTGAACTTATAGCAAGATGAATAGCACGAGTGTTTCTCAGATTAGATCAAAGTAGAAATCCTAAA
Organism: Capsicum annuum; assembly: GCF_002878395.1. Lineage (NCBI taxonomy): Eukaryota > Viridiplantae > Streptophyta > Magnoliopsida > Solanales > Solanaceae > Capsicum > Capsicum annuum. The sequence goes on along the minus strand of NC_061121.1, from coordinate 24,058,510 downwards.
GTAAGGATTAAAATCTCTTCAAAGTAATTGCTTTATCAAGCTAAGAAACAAGAGAGAGAAAATAACAAAAATATGTGTCTCCAACTTAGGTCCTGGAACCCCTTAGAAAACCCTAAACAATGCTTTAAATAGTTCACACTAATTATGAAAACAAAATCACAGAGTTTAATAATCCCTCGAATTAGGTGACGACATTCATGACAACCTATCAGGAGGCTAACGACTTATCACAAATGTCGTCAGCTCTTCTTTACTTTTAATACTCCCTACTTTGGGCTAACGACAAACTGTGACGTCCTATCAACTCCTTGACGACTTATCACGAATATCGTCAAGTCTCTACCTCAGCTCTCATGTTCTTTCTTAGGCTGATGGTAATTTTGACGACCTATCAGCTCCTTGATGGCATATCATAAAATGTCATCACAACTCTCAACTCAGGTCCATTCTCTGTCTAAGGTTGGCGATGAAGCTGATAATGTATCACAGGGCTGACGACTTATCAGGAATGTCGTTATCCACGCTTCTCTTCTTTTTGCTTTAGATTTTAACTCTTTTACTTCCATCTTTGTTGGTTCTCTAGCATCTTAGCTTCTACTGCAAAATCAAAGATAAAACAATCAAAAACGATAAAAATTACTTAAGACTTTGCAATTATTCTCTGTTAAAAGCCTCAAATGTGTTAGCATCAGCTCACACTTCAACTTTGGAGTCGGGGTCAAATCCATAGGGAACAATGTGAGTGGCGATTAAACTAGTTTGAAATAAAAGCTACAAGTTAAATTCAAAAAAATGATACAAAAAAGATAAAATGGGGGTTTTTGATGATCAACAAATAATTGTTGGTCACTTTAGTTTCAGTGTTTGTAACGAAGAGTTTATGGAAAACCAGAATTATGTCCACTATGGGTTTTGGTACTTGACAGATGCTAATAGTGATTCAATATTCTCACGATAGGTAGGAACAATAGATTTTCTTTATCGAAGTTATGTGTAAATGTCTCTCGACCTACTTAAGCATTTAACTACATAATCCTCTTGGACTTAGGGAATTTATATTCACTGACCAGACTTCACCTCAGGTTAATTAATCTTGTTACAATGTCAATTATTAAACGGAAGGTTGGTAGCTTCCAAGTCCCTGTCAATAATTCACTTACTACTATAGTTGATTTCTTACATCAAGCAAATCAAGGCAGGTGCTATCTATCGTTTGCAACGAATAGACAATAATTAAAACCTCAAAATTATCAAGGAGTATTTTTACCTTTAGAATCTTGAACACTTAGAAACTTACCAAGACCTAACCCATAGATCCCATAATTTGGGTTAAAGGGATTTAGCAACTCATAATGTAATAATCGATAAAACAAGTTGAATTCATAATTTGAAAGATGAACTTACAGCAAGATGAATAGCAAAGAGTGTTTCTCATATTAGATCAAAGTAGAAATCCTAAAGTAATGATTAAAATCTCTTCAAAGTAATTATTTTTTCAAGCCAAGAAACTAGAGAGAGAAAATAACAAAAATATGTGTCTCCAACGTAGGTTCTGGAACCGCTTAGAAAACCCTAAACAATGCTTTAAATAGTTCACCCTAATTATGGAAACAAAATCACAGAGTTTAATAATCCCTCGAATTAGGTGACGACATTCGTGAAAACCTATCTGGATGCTGACGACTTATCACAAATATCATCCGCTCCTCTTTGCTTTTGATACTCACTGCTTTAGGCTGATGACAAACTGTGATGTCCTATCAACTGCTTGACAACTTATCACGAATGTCGTTAAGTCTCTACCTCAGCTCTCATGTTCTTCCTTAGGCTGACGATAATTTTGACGACCTATCAGCTCCTTGACGGCTTATCACAAAATGTCTTCACAACTCTCAACTCAGGTCCATTCTCAGTCTAAGGCTGACGATGGAGCTGATAATGTATCACAGGGTTGATGACTTACCAGGAATGTCATCAGCCATACTTCTCTTCTTTTCACTTCAGATTTTAACTCTTTTGCTTCCATCCTTGTTAGTTCTCTATCATCTTATCTTCTACTGCAAAATCAAAGATAAAACAGTTAAAAAAGACAAAGGTTGCTTAAGACTATGCAATTTTTCTCAGTTAAAAGCCTCGAATGTGTTAGCATCAGCTCACATAGCAACTTTGGAGTCGGGGTCGAATCCACAGGAAACAATGTGAGTGACGAATAAACTAGTTTGAAACAAAAGCTACAAGTTAAATTCAAATAAATGATACAAAAAGATAAAATGAGGGTTTTTGATGATCAACAAATAATTGTTGGTCACTTTAGTTTCAGTGTTTGTAATCAAGAGTTTATGGAAAATTAGAATTATGTTCACTATGGGTTTTGGTACTTGATAGGTTTTAATAGTAATTCAATATTCTCACGATAGGTAGGAACAACAGATTGTCCTTATCGAAGTTATGCCTAAATGTCTCTTGACCTACTTAATCATTTAACTACCTAATCCTCTCATACTTAGGAAATTTATATTCACTAACCAGGCTTCACCTCAGGTTAATTAACTTTGTTACAACATAAATTATTAAATGGAAGGTTGGTAGCTTCCAAGTCCCTGTCAATAATTCACTTACTACTATAGATGATTTTTTATCTCAAGCAAATCAAGGCAGGTGCTATCTATTGTTTGCAACCAATAGACAATAATTAAAACATCAGAATTATCAAGGAGTACTTTTACCTTTAGAATCTTGAACACTTCGAAACTTACCAAGACCTAACCTATAGATCCCATAATTTAGGTTAAAGGGATTTAGCCACTCAAAATGTAATAATCGATACAACAAGTTGAATTCATAATTTGAAAGATGAACTTACAGCAAGATGAATAGCAAAGAGTGTTTCTCATATTAGATCAAAGTAGAAATCCCAAAGTAATGATTAAAATCTCTTCAAAGTAATTATTTTTTCAAGCCAAGAAACTAGAGAGAGAAAATAATAAAAATATGTGTCTCCAACTTAGGTTCTGGAACCCTTTAGAAAACCCTAAACAATGCTTTAGATAGTTCACCCTAATTATGGAAACAAAATCAAAGAGTTTAATAATCCTTCGAATTAGGTGACGACATTCGTAACAACCTATCAGGAGGCTGAAGACTTATCACAAATGTTGTTAGCTCCTCTTTGCTTTTGATGCTTGCTGCTTTAGGCTGATGACAAACTGTGACGTCCTATCAACTCCTTGATGAATTATCATGAATATCGTCAAGTCTCTACCTCAGATCTCATGTTCTGCCTTAGGCTGACGGTAATTTTGATGACCTATCAGCTCCTTGACGGCTTATCAAAAAATGTTGTCACAACTCTCAACTCAGGTCCATTCTCTATCTAAGGATGACGATGAAGCTGATAACTTATCACACAGGAATGTCTCAGCCACACTTCTCTTCTTTTCGCTTCAAATTTTAACTCTTTTGCTTCCATCTTTGTTGGTTCTCTAGCATCTTAGCTCCTACTGCAAAATCAAAGATAAAACAATCAAAAACGATAAAAATTACTTAATACTTTTCAATTATTTTCAGTTAAAAGCCTCAAATATGTTAGCATCAGCTTACACATCAGCAACTTATTCTTTAATCCTTCTACAAGATGGATATCTTCCAATGCTCTTGATTCAGATATGCTAATTTTTTCAACTCCGATAATGATTCCCTTTTTATCATCACCAAAAGAAACTCCTCCTCAATTTATTTTGGAGAGTGAAAGGAACCTTTTCTAATCACCAGTCATGTGTCTTGAGCAAGCACTGTTCAGGTACCAATGCTTTTTGCTTCCTTTCACCTTCTCCTGCAAGAAATCAGTGGTTAGACTTAGGATCCCAGACAAGCTTGGATCCTATTTTATGAGTAAATGAATGAATTAAATTTCTTCTAGTCCATGCAAGCAACATGTAATGTAACCTGTTTCTCTGACCAAAACCAGTTTTTTCTTCTTGGTCTGAGAAAATTTATTAGCCAGGTTTTGACTGCTAGATCTGCTTTTGGAAGCCACAAGACATTTAGTGGTTGGATGTCCAAGATTGCCACAGATATAGTATAAGTCTTGAGGATCATCAATACTTTTATAGAAACCCAAACCTGCTTTTTCACTATGATTTCTTTCACTTAACTTATGAATAATTCTTGAGGAATTTGTCCACATGTTTGCTCTTTCAAGATCAAGTTTTAATTTAGAGACTTCTTGACTTAATTTATTCACCATATCTGTTGCGTCATTACATTTTTGTTTGTACTTGACTAATTCAAGTTCAACACTTTCTTGTTCTTTACTCATGACCTTTTTTCCATTTTTAGTGAGTGTCAATTTTAGGACTTCAGACTTAAGATCATTGTTTAAAGAATCAAGTTGTGCAACCTGTTTCTTGAGAGTGCAGTTTTCTTCATCAACTATATTCTTGCAAGCTTTTAAATCAATGAGATCAAATTTAAGACTTGCAAGCCTGTTGAACAACTCATCCCTATCAGAAGTTAATTCTTGGAAATCATCAATTAGTGCACTCATCAAGAAAATAAGTTTTGTATTAGAAGATAAATGCAATTTTTCTTTTAAGTTCAAGTATACTTACCTCAGAAGCATCATCTTCTTCCTCTAAGTCAGAATCTCCTAAGGTCATGAATGTTGTTTCATCAATTTTATCATCATCTAAATCAGATCCCCAAGTTGCTATCATAGCATATTCTTCCTTCCTTTTAGCTTTTTCTTTCAATTCTTTCACAGCCCTTTTCTTTCTCGTATCTATTTTCCAAATAGGACAATCCCTGAACTAATGATCAGTCTTACCATATTTATAAGATCAATTTGGATTTTCATTGGAATGTTTCTTGCTACCTGTTCCCTTTTTCTTTTTAAAGAATTTATTGAAGTTCTTAGTTATAAAGGTAACTTGTTCCTGTTCAAGTTCAACTTCATCATCACTGTCTGAAACCTTCAAATCCAAGACTTTCTCAGGGGCTACTTGTTTATTAGTTCCATTAATTTTCATTTCATAAGTCCTCAAATTCCCTATTCATCCAGTGTCTTACCTGTGAGATCTTTTGCCTCTCTAATTACAGTCACTTTAATATTCCATTTTGATCAGTACCTTTTCAACTTGTTCCTCCTCAGTGATGACTTTTTCCAAGGAAGTTAACTCATTTATTAAGGTAATAAGCCTTGTGATCATCTCATGCAAGGATTCATTCACCTTTATCTTAAATGCTTCATACTTAGTAAAAAAAGAGCAATTCTAAATTTTCGTACTTGAGAGGTACCCTCATGTGCATTGACCAATACATCTCAAATTTGCTTTACAGTGGTGCAGGTTGACACCCTGTTGTACTTAGCCGGTCCTAGTCCATAGACTAAGATGTTCTTTGCCTTCACATTTTTCTTTAATGTCACTAAGTCATCAATAGTAAATTCACTTTTTACCTTCTTGACTTGTTCACCATCAACCAACTTCGTTGGAATAGTAAGACCATCAGTGATTCTATCTCATAATTCGTAATCTTTACCTTGGATGAACATTTCCATCCTGGCTTTCCACCTAATAAAGTGAGAACCATCAAAGAGTGGAGGTCTAGTAGTTTGCTGACCTTCACAGTGATCAGTAGGAGGTGTGGAATTCATCATAGTGATCTTTTTTTAGGTGCTAATCTTATTTAAGACAACCTCTCTCTGATACCACTTGTTAGGGTGTGTACCCAACTATTTTTAGTATTTTACTCAAATAGTTGCCTATCGGTGGAACAAGTCAACTAACGTGGTTCACGTAAGTAAAAATACAGATAATTATTTTTACGTGAAAAACATCCGACTCAAGAAAGGTGTAAAAAAATACGACTTGTACCTCTACGAAATTTAATCCCAACTTCACTAATACTCTTGACCCTCAACAATCAATAAATTACAAGACTTCTTGTAAATTAGGAATTAAAACTTCTAACTCCTATTTCTACAATAACACAAATATTTCTAAGATAAGTGTTCCCAAATCTTCGAGTTCCCTAACTTGAAGACACAACTCCTAACTCAATTTATATTCACTGAGACTAGAGCAAAGACTCATTTCAACTCAAAGAGAAACCTATTACACAAAGTCTACGACTTGCTAAGTAAGGGACCAGGTTCTTCTTCAAGTTAGTGAACTGATTTGCTGATTGATGATTTTATTGTTAGTGCATGAGTGAAACACTTGAATGTCGTTTGTTGTATCTAAGACAACTCCTTGATTGAGTCCTTTAGATGATGTACTCTTCTATCTTCAATAGGACTCCCTGGTAGTTTCACTCCTTGGCTAAATAGAACTCTTCTACTTTATCCCCTAGTCTGGCAATACTCTTTCATCAACTCAATCTCTAAGTGTTGCATTTATCTTCTCCTCAATTTCTTTGTTGTTTGTGATAAGCATTGAGAACATATCTGATTTTCCTTGTTTATCCATTCCTATCTTTACGTATTGTCAGCCTTGCATTTGCTCAGATGTGCTTCACATGTGAGAACCAGTATGACTAACATGTTTCACAAACATATGTCAATCATCAAAACTCTTTTACTCTAACACATAGTAATGTGAAGAAGCAGACACCTCTTCGTCGACGTGCTTGCTTCTTCCGTAATTTGACTATATTACCCCTAATTAATTATTATAAGTTATTTATGTATTTAAAAATTAATAATATTTAATAAAAAAAGGTAAAATAGACATTTATGGCATATCTGCTTCAGCTGTTTCAATCGTAATTTTACTTTATTACCTCTAATTAATTATTATAAGTCATCTAAGTATTAAAAAAATAATAATATTTAGCTAACAATAAAATAATAAATTAAATCTTGATATTTTAAATTACTTGACATCTTATATGCGGCTCACTTAATTTTTTTCACAAATATTTTTTATAGCAATTTAGTTATATCACTTCTAATTAGTCATTATGACTCATTTAATATATGTTTGATTCGCTAAATTATGATATTTGGTTGGGGCTTACGTATTAGAAAATTAATCATATTAAATAGAAAAAATAAAATAGAGATTTATGACATGTCTACTTCAGTTGTTTCAATCGCAATTTTATTATATCACCTCTAATTAATTATTATAACTCATCTAAGTACTAAAAATTTGATAATATTTAATAAAAAGGAAAATAGACATAAATTAATTCTTGCGGTTTTAAATTAACTTAGATCTTATGTGAGAATCACTTAAATTTTTTTCACAAGTATTTTTATAACAATTTTATTATGTAACTTCTAATTAGTTTCAAATCAACATGTATCAAAGATGAAAAGAAAAGCTAATTCTTCTGGATATATAATGTTCCGTGAATGTTACTGATCGGTTTCTTCTTTTCGCTCAACAATATGTTTGTTGTCTTGCTAAATTTATTGGATGTGCTTCAACAAATATATAGCATCCTCCAATACATTGTGCAGGTGAAGGTAGATTCATGCCGTGCATGTCTGTGGCGGAGCCACATCGAATTCAGGGGTTCATCTGAAACCTCTTTGTTGGAAAATTATATTATTTTTAAATGGTCAAAAATATTTTTGTATATATATAGTAGATATTGAACCCCTTTGACTAGTCTATATATTTACTTCTGAACCCCCTCAATAAAAATTCTAACTCCGCCACTAATGCATGTGATTGAACTTCGCGCCGATTATGAGTGAATTTGAAGACTTTTTCTAAAAGAAATTATTTCTCTTTTATATTTGTACTATTTATGTTGTAAGGATGTTTTTTTACATATTTGTACATATAATATGTTTAACTTAATAATTTTTTGGATCAAAACATATATAGAGAGAGTATGAATGGTAATTGTTGCTAATCATATTTAGAAAAGTTATTCATTAATTCAAATATATTTGCGATTTGTCTGATGATAACTAAATCATAACGTCAGGTTACGGAAAAAGTTTATATCTGTCGCAACATTATTTTCTACATAGATAAATATATGTTGCAGTTTAAAGAAAATTGTCAATCTCGACAAGAAAACTTTTTATCAAGATAAAAAGTTCAAAGCAACCAAAAAGAATATAAACCTAACAAACCATTTGAAAAGAAAAATAAAGTGAGATACAACAGATAATAAATATTTGAGGTACAAAATTTATTTATATAATTCACATAGATATAACATTTATTTTAATATCAATCACTACTTTTTGACAATTTTATTACTTAATAATGCGAGTACACTAAACTAGCTAGACAATACAATATAACGAACTAAACAAATCTTTAGTTTATGGTTATCCTGTCAATTTATAATATTGTACATTGTTGCCAACAGAATTCAAAATCCGTGATATACACTATGGGCGATCCAATTTTATTAAATTTAAATTCATACAAAATTTGAATTATATTAAATTCAAAATATATTAGTCCCAAATAAATATTATGGATTAATATAATTGAATTAATTATTTAAGTCCAAATAGGTATAGATTTAAATAAAGCCCAATATTTATTGGGTTAGTCCATTAATTTGGGCTACAAATGATGAGCCCACTTTACTAAGCCCAAAATATAGTCATATTCTAGAGGCCCAAATAAGCGTCACGTGTCAAATGACGTGGCATACCAAGTCAAGTGAAGGAGCCAATAGGACCGTGCCACATGTCAAATTGATGCACCAGACCCATGAAATAAAAGCCCATAAAAGGCACCACATCACTTAAATCTGATTGGTCAAAGGAAGTCCATATTTATCATGACTCTTCCTTTCCTACAACTATAAATAGGGGCCTCATAATTCA
>NC_061121.1:24039793-24046707 GCF_002878395.1 Capsicum annuum | reverse complement strand
CGCATACTATGGTTTAAACCAAGAAACGCGGAGAAGATGAAGAGAGTGTTGACTCCTCATATCATGTTACGACCCAGAACGAGAAAGATGTCTCATCTTAAATAAAGGTTGATGAAGAGATAGAAAATGCCTTTTGGTGTTATCATATATCCATCAACAACGATGATCCTCAGAGGAAAAAGATGTTGAAGATGCTCCATCGCAACTTGAATAAGGAGTAAAGTCCACAATAGATCCCTTAAAGGAAGTTAATCTTGGAACCAATGAAGAACCAAGAACAACTTACCCGAGTGTGTTTCTAGAAGTGGAGGAGGAACTTGCTTATATGGACATACTCAAAGAATATATGGATGTCTTTACCTGGAGCTATAAGGAAATACCTGGCTTAGATCCAAAAGTAGCAGTCCATCAGTTAGCAGTCAAGAATGGTGCCCATCCTGTTAAGAAATCCCAAAGACGCTTTAGGCCGGAGTTGGTTCCACTAATCGAAAATGAAGTTAAAAAACTCATTGAAGCTGGCTTTATTTGTGAAATCAAATATCCCACGTGGATTTCAATTATTGTTCCAGTACAGAAGAAGAATGGCCGAATTCGAGTTTGTGTTAACTTTTGAGATCTCAAAAACGCATGCCCTAAGGATGATTTTTCAATCCCCATACCGGAGTTAATGAGTGATGCCACCACTGGTTATGAGGAAATGTCCTTTATGGATGGTTCATCTGGCTACAATCAAATTCGTATGGCACCAAAGGATGAAGAACTCACTGCATTTTGTACGCCCAAAGGTATTTATTGCTACAAGGTGATGCCTTTTGGTTTGAAGAACGCTGGTGCCACTTATCAAAGGGCTATGTAGAACATTTTTGATGGCCTGCTCCATAAAAATGTTCAATGCTAAATGGATGATCTAGTGGTAAAGTAAAGAAAGAGATACGACCACTTAAAAGACCTAAGAATGGTATTCGAGTTACTTCAAAGATATCAACTTAGGATGAATCCATTGAAGTGTACCTTTGGAGTTACTTTAGGAAAGTTTCTTGGCTTCATTCTGTGACACCGAGGAATTTAAATATATCAAGCCAAGGTCGATGTAATTTTAAAGATGACCGAACCTCAAAATATTCAAGAGCTAAAAAGCCTTCAAGGAAGTTTTGCAACTTAAGGAGGTTCATCTCAAACCTGGCCGGAAAATGTCAACCATTTAGTCATCTCATGAAGAAGGACACTCCCTTCGAATGGGACCAAGCTTGTAGAAATTCCTTTGAGAGTATTAAATCATACTTAATGAAACCACCAGTTCTTGCGGAACCCATACCTGGGAAGCCATTTATACTCTACATCGCGGCATAAGAGAGATCAGTTGGAGCACTACTTGCTCAAGAAAATAAGGAAGGAAAAGAAAACTCACTTTACTATCTGAGCAGAATGATGAAACCAAATGAGCTGAAGTATTCTCCAATTAAAAAGTTATGTTTGGTATTGGCTTTCTCTATCCAAAAGATGAAACACTACTTTAAAACTCATGTTGTCCGTCTCGTGTCTAAGGAAAATCCCATTAAGTTTGTGAAATCAAAACCAGTCCTAAGTGACCGACTTGTAAGGTGGTACCTTCAATTTCAACAGTTTGAGATTATGTACATTCCCCAAAAGGATATAAAAGGACAAGTATTGGCTGACTTCTTGGCAGATCACCCAATAGCTAATGACTGGGAGCTGAGTGATGAACTCCCTAATGAAGATGCAATGGCTGTTGATGTTAGATCCCCATGAAAGATGTAGTTTGATGGTGCCGCACATCGAGATGTAGCTGGTGCCGATGTGGTGTTCGTCACTCTACAAGAAGAGGTCATCCCATGCTCTTTTACCCTAACAAATCGTTGCTCTAATAATGTTGCTGAATATCAAGCTTTAAGACTTGGACTTGAGATGGAAGTTGACATGAAACAACTATAATTAAAAGTCTTTGGTGACTCCTAATTAGTGGTCAAGCAGCTTTTGGGAAGCTATGAAGTTAGAAAGCCTGAGCTACGACCATACCATGATTATGCACAAAAGTTGATAAGGTGGCTTGGAGGAGTAACCCTCCAACATGTTCCAAGGAGAGAAAATAAGAAAGCTGATGCCTTAGCTGCTTTGGCCTCAACCTTAAATCTTCTAAATCAGATGCGAGTTACTATCCACCAAGAATGGGTAGTACCGCCATCAGATGATGATGTAGAAAATAAGTTTGAATACCTCGTTGCCGTTTCTGAAGCTGTAAAAGAAGATTGGCGACAACCTATCATTTATTACTTATGTTATGGGATACTTCTAGAAGATCCAAGGAGAAAGAATGGCATTTGTCGTCGTGCACCTCACTTCCTTTACTATAAAGACACATTGTACAGAATATCATTTGAAGGAGTACTCTTACGGTGTTTGGGAAAGAAAGAAGCAATTCAAGCTTTGAAAGAAGCCCACTCGAGAGTTTGTGGATCACATCAGTCTGGACCAAAGCTCCATTTTCACATTAAAAGGATGGGATATTATTGGCCAACGATGGTGAAAGATTGCTTGGACTATGCTAGAAGATGCAAAGCTTTCTAATTCCATGCAAATTTCATATATCAACCTCCAGAGTTGCGACATCCCACTGTAGCATCTTGGCCATTCAATGCTTGGGGAATAGCTGTTGTTGGTCCACTACCAAAGTCTTCTGGTGGACACTTATACATCTTGGTCGCGACAGATTGATTCTCAAAATAGGCCAAAGTTGTTGATCTGAAGGAAGTAAAGAAAGAAAATGTTGCGAACTTCATCCGAGTGAATATCATCTACCACTTTGGAATCCCTCAGCGCATAATAACTGACAATGAAAATCCATTTGATAACAAGCTGATGAACAAAATTTGTGACCTCTTTGGTTTCACGCAACGCAAATCTTCTATGTACCATGCTGCCACCAATGATCTAGACTAAGCATTTAATAAAACTTTATGCAACTTGTTGAAGAAAGTCGTCTCCAAATCCAAACGAGACTGGCATGAGCAGATGGAAGAAGCTTTGTGGGCATATAGGACAACTTACTGTACACCGACGCAAGCAACACCATACTCACTTGCTTTTGGAGTTGAAGTAGTTCTACCACTTGAGTGTCAAATACCTTCTTTGAGGTTGGCCATTCTATAAGCGCTCACTGATGAAGAAAATGCTAAGTTGCATCTTGCAAAGTTAGAATCTCTTAACGAGAAGATCCTGGAGGGTCGATAAAATCTTGAATGTTATCAAGCCTGGCTATATCGTTCTTTCAACAAAAAGGTTCGCTTAAGGTGTTTCTAAGTTGGAGATCAAGTTCTTGCAGTAAGAAGGCCCATTATCACTTCTCATAAGTCTGGGGGAAAATTCACCCCAAAGTGGGATAGACCATATGTCGTACAAGAGGCATATTCAAATGATGCTTACTAGCCTGTCGATGCAGAAGGCGTGAGGATTGGCCCCATCAACGCCAAGTTTTTGAAGAAGCACTATCCTTAAAGGAAGATAACACTCCTTAAGACACAAGTATAAACTGCATGTACACTCTTTAAGGCACGAGTATAAACTGCATGTACACTCCTGGCCCGCAAAAGTATAAACTATGTACGGCTCAAAAAGAAAATGAAAGTCCGCTAGGTTGAAAACCTCGAAACAGGTGGCCTAGGCAAAAGTTAGGACACAATAAAAAAAACACTCACCCAGAACTACGTTGTGACTTGATCCTCTTTACTGAGGTACGTAGGTGCTTGGAATTTCATTCTGAGTTCAGTTGCACGAGTGTCAAAAGAAAAAAATATGTTCATACAGTATCTACCATATGGATACCAAGTATGAAACTACTCTAATCAAATTTTGCACTTACTCTAAATATTTGTGACTCAATGGGGACAACCCATCGAAAAGAAAGAGAGTTCCTTTAATGGGATTTGGAATGCCAAAGTTCTCCAAGCCTACAACTAAAAGGATCTCAAAATTTACATGCCTTAAGGTGGACAAGATTTATTCATTTTCACCTTAAGTGGGCCTCTTACAGGTTTATCCTTTAAGGATATTGAAATTTCCATGCCTAAAGGTGGACAAGATTTGTCCTATTGCACCTTAAGTTGGCCTCTCACGGGTTTATCCTTAAAAGGATCTCAAAAGTTCCATGCCTTAAGGTGGAAAAAATTTGTCCCTTTGCACCTTAAGCTAGCCTCTCGAGGGTTTATCCTTAAAAGGATCTCAAAATTTTCATGCCTTAAGGTAAACAAAATTTGTCTCTTTACACCTTAAGCTGGCGTCTAACGTGTTTATCTTTAAAAGGATATAAAAATTTCCATGCCTTAAGGTGGACGAAATTTGTCCCGTTGCACCTTAAGCTGGCCTCTTACGTGTTTATCCTTAAAAGGATATAAAAATTTTCATGCCTTAAGGTGGACAAGATTTTTCCCTTTGCACCTTAAGCAAGCCTCTAGCGGGTTTATCCTTGAAAGGATATCAAAATTTTTATGTCTTAATGTGGATAACAATTTGTCCCTTTGCACCTTAAGCTAACCATTGAAAAGGACCCATACTTAAAGAATACCATTGCATAAGTGCGTCAAATGAAAGGGCCCATACTTAAAGAAGAACATTGCATAAGTGTATCGATGAAAGAGCCCATACTTAGAGAAGATCATCTCATAAATGCATCGGTCAAAGGACCCATACTTAAAGAAAACCATGTCGTCTTCAAGCAAAGTCTTTCGATCTTAAGGTGATAGAGGCGAAGTTAAACTCTTACCATAGAGGCGAAGTTAAACTCTTACCACCTTAAGCTATCCAATTATGCTTAAGTATTTCGGTCTAAAGGTGATAGAGGCGAAGTTAAACTCTTACCACCTTAGGCCGGCCAATTATGCGTAAGTCTTTCGGTCTTAAGGTGACAGAGGTGAAGTTAAACTCTTACAACTTTAAGCCGACCAATTATGCGTAAGTCTTTCGGTCTTAAGGTGATAGAGGCGAAGTTAAATTCTTACCACCTTAATCCGGCCAATGGTTGTATGTTGCATGTTTGTTTCAACCCTGCAAAAAAAAAGAGGAAACAAGAAGAAAGTAATAACACAAATAGAAAGGATATTATCTGTTAGAGCTTTGTGATCTAGAAAATTGTATATCACCAACTTGGATTGAGACAAGATGCCTAAAAGAGAATAAAACCCTCGAAATCTAGTTTGAGGGAATCAAATCTCCCTTTGGTGGTGATTGTCCCACATCAAGATATAAATTATTTGGGAAACCAATGCAAATCTGGAATCCTCTGTCAGATAGCATATAAGATCGATTTCGAAAAATCATCTGGAACAATCCGAAAAATGATAAAATCCAAATTTTAGATATGTTATACATGCATGTTTTCTACATCTTTAAGATCAAGAGGATCATAATTTCGATACTCTCATATTGAGATATAATTTTTTTGGTGATGTTGCGTAAATTTGAAATTATTGATGCATAAAAATTAAATGTTGATTTCGGGATAACACCTGAAAATATCTCGTGTGTATTAAATTATGAATTTTGGATATGCAATAGATCTTTGTATCTAGTTTTACAAGAATCAAGCGGCTTGTGATTTCATCCTTCCTACTTCAAGATATGAAAGTTTTAGTAAAGACGCACAGATCTGAAATTTTCAGCATGATAAAATTTAGGGCTAAATTAAAAAAATTATCGAGATTTATATTGAAGGAATTTAAAAATAAATTTTGGATATGTTATAGATCTCGAAGTTTAGTTTCTGTAATATCAAACGGTTCATAATTTTGGTATTCCTACAATTAGATATGAATTTTGTACCACTAACATGCTGTGCTGAAAAAAAGTGACGAAAATAAGAGAAAAGTAGGAGGGAAAGAAATTACCTCAATATTGTTGATGGCTTGAAAACCCCAAAATTGATATTAAAAAAATGGGAAAACTACCTCCTTTTATAGAGTTTTAGGATGGATGTTTTCTTCTCCAATATAAATTCAGATTGGAATAACTTTCATCTCCAAATTCAAATTGGAGATTGTTTCTTTCTCTAATATAAATTCAGATTGGGATAGCTTCCATCTCCAAATTCAAATTGGAGATTATTTCCTTTTCCGATACAAATTCAAATTGGAGGTTATTTCCTTCTCCCATACAAATTCGAATTGGAGGTTGATTTCCTTCTTCCATACAAATTAAAATAGGAGGTTGTTTCCTTCTCCCACACAAAGTCAAATTGGAAGTTGTTTCCTCCTTCAATCTAAGTTTAAATCGGAAGAGTTTTATTCCTGGTTAAGTCAGGCAATGAAAAAGTCTTCCAAAACTATTTGAAATTGGATATCATGCCTCACCACCAATAGGTCTTTAAGTATAGAGATTCATGAAAAAAAAATATAAGAGAGCTTTGAGAGATAATGTCAATATGGTTTGGCTTTAAAGTTTTTGAATGAGGTGTTCTTATGTATGGAAAATCGTTGAAGCACGAAGGAAACATGTTTAAATAATCATACTTCAAGGCTAGTCTCCAAAATATTAAATGTCTCGACAAGTTTTGAAGTAGGGGGCATTTGTGGGCGATGCAATTTTATTAAATTTAAATCCGTACAAAATTCGAATTATATTAAATTCAAAATATATTAGTCCTGAATAAATATTACGGATTAATATAATTGAATTAATTATTTAAGTCCACATAGGTATGGATTTAAATAAGGCTCAATATCTATTGGGTTAGTCCATTAATTTGGGCTACAAATGATGAGCCCACTTTACTAAGCCCAAAATATTGTCATATTCTAGAGGCCCAAATAAGCGTCACGTGTCAAATGACGTGGCATGCCAAGTCAAATGAAAGAGTCAATAGGACCATGCCACATGACAAACTGATGCAGCAGGCCCATAAAAGG
>NC_061121.1:24002892-24036793 GCF_002878395.1 Capsicum annuum | reverse complement strand
TTTGAGGGACTTGATCTTGACTTGTGCTTGAATTCAAGGGCTTTTGGGCTTGTTCTTGAATATTACGGTCTTGATCTTGAATCTTGATGAACTTGATTTAAATGCTTGAGCTTAGAGAAATTGGTGTGTTTGATCCACGAGTTTTCTCTTGCTACTTGTTAGGGTTCTAGGGTCCGTTTTCTGAATTATGAGACCCCTATTTATAGTTGTGGAAAGGGAAGAGTCATGATGAAAATGGACTTTCTTTGACCAATCAGATTTAAGTGACATGATACCTTTTATGGGCTTTGATTTCATGGGTTTGCTGCATTATTTTAACATGTGGTGCTTATTTGAGCCACTAAAATATGACAATATATTAGGGTTAGTAAAGTAGACTCATCATTTGTAGTCCAAATTAATGGACTAGCTCAATAAAGATTGAACTTTATTTAAATCCATCCATGTTTGGACTTAAATAATTAATTCAATTATATTAATCCGCAATATTTATTTGGGATTAATCTATTTTGAATTTAATATAATCCGAATTTCATACGGATTTCAATTTAATAAAAGTTCGTTGCCCACAAAATGCCCCCTACATCAAGACTTGTTGAGATATTTAATCCTTTTGAGACTAGACTTGAAGTGTGATTATTTAAACATGATTTCTTCGTGCTTCAAAGATTTCAAGTTGAACCATGCAATTTATATATTGATATCATCTCTAAAAAAATAGCTTATTTTTTTCATGAATCTTCTACACGTACGACCCGTTGGTGAGGCATGGTAACCCATTCCAAAAAAACTTTGGAAAACTTTTTACCTTGCTTAACCAGGAATTAAAGTTTTCCAATTTGAATTCATATTGGAGAAGGAATCAACCCCCAATTTGAATTTGTATGGGAGAAGAAAACAACATTCAATTTGAATTTGTATTGGAGATGGAAACCCGTCCAAATTGAATGTATATTGGAGAAGGAAACAATCTCTAATTTAAATTTATATGAGGAAAAAAATCCCCAATTTGAATTTGTATTGGAGATGGAAGCTCTTCCAATTGAAAAAGGAAACAACCTCCAATTTGAATTTATATGGGAGAAGAAAAATAACCCCCATTTGAATTTATATTGGGGATGGAAGCTTTTCCAATTGGAGGAGGAAACATCCATCCTACAACTCTATAAAAGGAGGTTGAATCTTCACTTTTTCAATATCAATTTTGGGGTTTTCAAGCCATTAATGATATTGAGGTAATTTCTTCATCCTACTTTTCTTTTATTTTCCTCACTTTTTTTTCAGCACAGCATGTTAGTACTAGAAAATTCATATCTAATTGTAGGATTATCAAAATCATAAACCATTTGATATTCCAAAAAAATTGATCGAATTGAGATCTACAACATATTCAAAATTCAAAATTAAACTCTTTCAATATAATTCTTGATAATTTTTTGAAGTTAGCCCTGAATTTTATTATGCTGAAAATTTCAGGTCTGCATGTCTTTACTTAATTTTCCATATCTCGATCTAGGAATGATGAAATCATAAGGCGCTTGAATTTTTGTGAAACTAAAATCAAAGATATATAAGATATCCGAAATTCATAATTTAATACCTTCAGCATTATTTTAGACAGTATTTTGAAGTTGATTTTAAATTCTGTCATGCTAAAAATTTTATATCTGCGTGTCTTTACTAAAATTTTCATATCTAAAAGTAGGAGCGATGAAATCATGAATCGCTTGATTTTTTTTTTGAAAGTAGACTCAAAAATATATAACATATCCAAAATTTATGATTTAACACCTTCAGAATTATCCTAGATAAATTTTTGAAGTTGCCTCTGGATGCTTCTACGTTTTCAATTTTAGGTTTGCCTAGCTTCACGAGACAAATCATATCTAAGCATGGGAACGTTGAATTGTGAGTCTACTTTTCCATTGGAAAGAGAACTCTAATATTTGCCATACTTTTAGTGGGCAAGCAAACTCAAGGGTATAATTTGATCCATCTTTGCCGATCGAGATACTCGCATATTTAGGTGGGCATTCCTTCTTTTTGCTCTCATTCCCCCTTTTTTTTTTGTATATATTTTTTTTTTATTTTCATAGGGTTAAAGAAAATAAAAATGTGGAACCATTGATGGAATACGGTGGACGTTGGCTTAATGTGCGACGGTTTAACTTTGCCTTTGTCAACTCAAGACTCGACCAATTTTGATTGAAGACGGTGGCCGTCGGCTTAAGGTATGTGAGGCTTCGTCACCTCAAGACCCGGCCAATTTTACTTGAAAACACAATTGTTTCCTTTAAGTATGGGGCCCTTTTACTGATGCATTTATGCTATTGTCTTCTCTAAGTAAAGGCCATTTTCAATGGCCAGCTTAATGTCACGACCCGAGTTAGGACTCTACCGTGAAGAGTATTCCGAACCATAGTGATCCGGACGCTCTTCTACATCTAGTAATCATGCACAACACTCTAATAATAAAGAAAAGATGTGGAAATAAAATAGACGGAATCATGGTTATATTTTAAAATCTTTTTAACAGTACGGAAATAAGTTTATCAACATCTAAACACTATCTTTTCAGTCTGCGAAATCTCTACTACATAAGACATCAACAAACTATCTGAATTTGGGACAAGACCCCCAATAGATCTAAACCAAAATAAAGAACAAGTGACTGAAAGAAATAGGCCTTCTGGAGTAAACAAGGCTCACCAACTGCATACTTCACCTCTGTCTGAATAACTTTACAGCTTAACAGGACCTCTAGACAGAGTCTCAGACCATAAAATATAGGGGGTCAATACAAATGTACTGGTACGTAGAGCAATTCCAAAATAATAAATTTATATATATAACATAAGTAAGAGCAAATCATAAAACAATGCACATGAAGTAGTTTAAAAAAATTACATGGGTAAATCTTAAATGATCTTTAAACAATCTTGTCAATGCAATTCTAATCTTTGTATTACTTCTGAGTTAAGTGATTTACCCTAAAACTCTGAAATTCCACGGGCTATATAGAATCTTTCCTTAACTCGGCAGCCAAGCCCCCAACCCGAGTTTGCCTCAAGGGTTGGATTCTCTGTCTCTGATACGCCACAAGGCACTAGACCAGCGTATAATCCCTCGAGGGGACATAATAACCCGTATCGGTAAAATACAGTTTTGGGCAATGAGTTATCTGAACTCGTGCCTTCTTCGGTGGACCACCTAACATCTCTTTGTGCCCATTTTTAACCTTTTCTGAACATGCATTAGTCTAAAGTCAAAATCTATAAATCTGAGTGAAATTTGATTTCTATTTTACTCTGAATCTGTTAATGCATTATCTGTTTTGGTGTCGTCACACCAAGACTTACAAGTCATATCTGAGCCATTCAATATCATATTACAGTATTCTCTTTCAAAACATAAATCTTGGACCACCATATTTGAAACAATTCAAGAAGAATCATACTTCAAAGCATTTGTCAAATTACGTAAAAGTCATTGGTTTCAGCTTTTTATCAAACATGTGGTGGCCATGAAATTTATGTCAAATCATGCAAGTTTCTTAATAAACATCTTTAGCCATTAACACCAAATACAATAGCCCCTCTTCATTGCAAAACCATAATCAAGTCTTAACAACCATAAAGGCATTTGTATCAATCTTCAAAAAATACATTCAAATAAATCTTGACTCACGAAAACAAGAAATCTTTAAACAAGAGAGGGATTTTCAATGATTGATGCTCTCAATTCAACATTTAGATTATATATATATATATATATACATACATATATATATATATATATAAGTAAAAGTTTAACTTTTCACGGGGAGGCCTCAAGATCAAAGCTATAATATCATTAAAGAGCTCATAATGCACAATTATAAACGTAAATCTCAAAACCCCTTTGTAATTCAAGATTTCTAAACTTTAAACCATAATCAAAGTGTTTCAACTAGCCCATGTAGTTTAGAAAAAACTCCACGTACCTTAGATTATGAGATTTGAAAGATGAAACCTAGATCTTGATCCTTTTCTTAGAATTCTTGATCTTAGGGATGAGTTCTTGATCTTTGAGGAAAGGATTAGGGTTGGATTTTTTTGAGAGAAACTGGGTAATGAGGAGTATTATGCCTTTGGGGAATGAATTTTAAGGGTTAAGGATGGATTTTGGGTGAAGGAAAGGACCTTTTTTCCCTTGGGTTAAGTATCCCTCGCGTCACGGGGCTATCGCGACCCCTTATTGCCTCACACGAAAAATGGCATAACTTTTCGCTCAGGTATTAGTTTAAGTCAAAATTGGTATCATTGGAAAGTTAATTCAATTATCTACAATTTGGTGGGTCTTAATATGCAAAGTTCTATATATATAAAAGTTATACTCATTCAAAGATGACCATTGTAGAATCAAATATCCAATTTTGGATAAATGAAGGGTTCTTAGCTCAACTTTTCTTTTGGCCATTTCTATGAACATTTTTTACCTCATAATCACTTCATATACTAGGAGAAAGATCATGACACATGAATTTAAATAAAAACCATGGAATTAGAGATTACATACGTAGGAACGACGATTCGACTTCTAGCTCGAAAATGTGTTACACTTAAGGTGCAAATGGACAAATCTTGTCCACCTTAAGGCATGAAAATTTTGAAATCCTTTTGAGGATAAACCCATGAAAGGCCAAATTAAGGTGCAAAGGGACAAATTTTGTTCACCTTAAGGCATGAAAATTTTGATATCCTTTTTGTTGTAGGCTTGGAGAACTTTGGCATTCCAAATTCCATTGAAGGAACTCTCTTTCTTTTCAACGGGCTGCCCCCATTGAGTCACAAATATTTAAAGTAATTCCAAAATTTAATTAGAATAGTTTCATACCTGGCGTTCGTATAGTGGATACTGTAGGAACATATTTTTTTTATACTCATACAACTGAACTCAGAATAAAATTCCAAGCGCCTACGTACCTCAATAGAGGATCAAGTCACAACGTAGTTCTGGGTGAGTGAGTATTTTTTTTAGCCGTACACAGTTTATACTCTTACCCATGAGTAGACATGCAGTTTATACTCATTCCTTAAGGAGTCTCATCTCCCTTCAAGGATAGCACTTCTTTAAGAACTTGGCGTTGATGTGGCCATTCTTTACACCATCTGCATCGATAAGATTGTGAACACCATTTAAATATACTTCTTGTATGACATATGATCTATCCAATTTCGGGGTGAATTTTCCCCCAGACTTACGAGAAGTGATAATGAGTCTTTTTACTGCAAGGACTTGATCTCCAACTTAGAAACACCTCAAACGAACACTTTTGATGAAAGAATGAGATAGATGGGCTTGGTAACATTCAATATTTTGTTGAGCCTCTAGTCTTTTCTCATCAAGAGCTTCTAACTCCGTAAGATGTATCTTAGCATTTTCTTCATCGGTGAGCCCTTCTTGAATAGCCAGTCTCAAAGAAGGTATTTAACGCTCAAGCGGCAGAACAGCTTCACCTCCAAAATTAAGTGACTATGGTATTGCTTGCTTTGGTGTGCAGTAAGTTGTTCTATATGCCCATAAAGCTTTTTCCATCGTTCATGCAAATCTCACTTGGATTAGAGACAACTTTATTTAAGAAATTGCATAAAGTCTTGTTAAACACTTCATCTAAACCATTGGCGGCAGCATGGTACATAGAAGACTTTCGCTGCTTGAAGCCAAAGAGATCACAAATCTTATTCATCAGTTTGTTATCAAATGAATTACCACTGTCGGTTAGTATATATTAAGGGATTGTCAAAGTGGTATATGATATTCACTCTGATGAAATTCGAAACATTCTCCTTCTTTACTTTTCTTAGAGCAACAGCTTCGGCCTATTTTTTGAAGTAATCTGTTGCAGCCAAGATGTATAATTTTCCACTAGAAGATTTTGGTAGTGGACCAACAACATCCATTCCCCAACCATTGTTGGCCAATAATGTCCCATCCTTCTAATGTGAAAATGGAGTTTTAGTCCAGACTGATGTGATCCAGCAACTCCCAAGTGCACTTCTTGCAAAGCTTGAATTGTTTCTTGATCTCCCAGGCACGGTAAGAGTACTCCTTCAAATGATCTTCTGTACAATGTGTCCTTATAATAAAGGAAGTGAGATGTACCACGACGAATGTCAGTCCTTCTCCTTAGATCCTCTAGAAGTATTTTATAACATAAGTAATCAATTATAGGTTATCTCCAATCTTCTTTTGCAGCCTCAAATAAGGAAGTGAGGTATTCAAATTTTTTTCATCATCCTCATTTGATGGGGGTACTACCCATTCTTGGCGGATTGTAAATTGCGTCTAATTCGAAAGAGTCAGGGTTGAGGCCAAAGTAGCTAGCGCATTAGCTTGCTTATTTTCTTTCCTTGACACATGTTGGAGGATTGCTTCTCCAAGCCACCCCATCAACTTCTATGCATAATCATGATATGGTCGTAGCTCAGGCTTTCTGACTTCATAGTTTCCCAAAAGCTGCTTGATCACTAATTGGGTGTTACCATAGACTTGTAATTATAGTTGTTTCATGTCAACTACCACCTCAAGTCCAAGTATTAACTCTTAATATTCAAAAAAATTATTAGAGCAACGGTTTGGTAGGATAAAAGAGCATGGGATGACCTCTCCTTGTGGAGTGATGAACACCATACTGGCACTAGCTCTATCTCTATGTGTAGCACCATCAAATTAAATATTCCATAGGGTTCTAGCTTCAATAACCATTGCATCTTCATCAGGAAGTTCATCGCTCAGTTTCCAATCATCAGGTATCGGGTGGTCTGCCAAGAAATCAGCTAATGCTTGTTCCTTTATAGCCTTTTATGGAACATACACAATCTCAAACTGTTGAAATTGAAGGTACCATCTTGTAAGTTGGTCACAAAGGGCTGGTTTTGACATTACAAATTTGATGGGATTTTTCCTAGACACAAGACAGACAACATGAGCTTGAAAGTAGTATTTCATCTTTTGAATTGGGAAGGCTGATGCAAAACACAACTTTTCAATTGGAGAATACTTTAGCTCATTCGACATCATCATTTTACTCAGATAGTAAAGAGAATTTTCTTTGCCTTCACTATTTTCTTGAGCCAGTAATGCTCCAACTGACCTCTCTTATGCCGCTATATAGAGTATCAATGGTTTCCCAGGTATGGGTGCCGCAAGAACTGGTGGCTTCATTAAGTATGATTTGATACTCTTAAAGGTATTACTACAAGCTTGGTCCTGTTCGAAGGGAGCGTCCTTCTTCATGAGATGACTAAATGGTTGACATTTTCCAACCAGGTTTGAGATAAACCTCCTTATATATCCTAGCCTTCCTTGAAAGCTTTTTAACTCATGAATATTTCAAGGCTCGGGCATCTTCAAAATTGCATCGACCTTGGATTGATCAATTTCAATTCTTTTATGTCGTACAATGAAGCCAAGAATTTTTTTGGAAGTAACTCCAAAGTCGCACTTCAATGGATTTCATCCTAAGTTGATATCTTCGAAGTAGCTCGAACACCATTCTTAGGTCTTTTAAGTGGTCGTCTCTTTTTCTTGACTTCACCACTAGATCATTCACGTAGAATTCAATATTTTTATAGAGCAGGCCATCAAAGATGTTCTATATAGCCCTTTGATAAGTGGCGCTAACATTTTTCAAATCAAAAGGCATTACCTTGTAGTAATAAATACCTTTGGGCATGCGAAATATAATGAGTTCTTCATTGTTTGGTGCCATGCAGATTTGATTGTAGCTAGATGAACCATCCATGAAGGACATTGCCACATAACCAGTGGTGGTATCAATCATCAACTCTGGTATGGGGATTGGAAATTCATTCTTAGGGAAGGCGTTGTTAAGATCACAAAAGTCGACACAAACTAAAATTTGGCCATTCTTCTTTCATACTGGAAAAATACTTGAAATCCACGTGGGATATTTGAATTCACGAATAAAACTAACCTCAATGAGTTTGTTAACTTCATTTGCAATCAATTGAACCAACTTCGGCCTAAAGCGTCTTTGGGCTTACTTAATAGGACGAGTGTCATTCTTGACCACCAACTAATAGACTACTACTTTTTTATATCTAAGCCAGGAATTTCCTTATAGCTAAAAGCGTAGACATCCATATATTCTTTAAGTATGTCCATATAAGTGATCTTCTTCTCCACTTCTAGAAACACACAAAGGTAAGTTGGTCTTGGGTCTTTATCGGTTCCAAGATTAACTTCCTTCAAGTGATCTATTGTGGACTTTACCCCTTCTTTAATTTGCGCCGAAGTATCTCCAGAATCTTTCTTATCTTGAGGATCATCATCGTTGATGGATTGTGGTTGCACCAGAAAGTATCTTCGATCTCTTCATCGGCCTTTATTTAAGACTAAACATCTTTCTCATTTTAGGTCGTAACATGATATGAGGAGCCAAAACTTTCTTTATCTTCCGCATGTTCCTTAGTATAAACCACAGTACGAGCCTTTGCTTTTAACACCTCATTGTAAGAAACCACCAGTTCTATTTGTCGCCTCATTTTAGAAGAAATCAAACTTTGGAAATCCTTTTGTATTTTATATGAAGAGTGCATCATCGTGATTTGATGATTTCTCTTACGTTGGTTTCTTTTTTCTTATTTAGATGTCCCAAACTTTAAAACATAGAAGTTCTTGTAGCTAATTCTCCAAGTTGGTCAAAGATAGAAGGTCTTTTATTGGATGTAGTAGACTCTTCTTCTACAGTGTTGTAGTTACTAACTACCCTTATTATGGAGATGCAAATTAGAGGTGGGTGGATATATCCTACACCTTTACGTGCCTGCCTAGTTGTACCTTTTGATGGAAGTTTACCCAACCTTGATAGCTTATTAGGATTATATCCAGCCTTTATAAATAGCTTGTATGCATTAGGGTCGAAGCCCTTCTTTGTACACTTCAAAGAAAGTGTCATATCTTGTGGTGGATTTTGAGCCACAGACTCTCCAAGTAGTCTTGAGGATGGATTTATCGTGCCAATCCTCCTGATAGGTAAATTTAGTTCCTTTAGCGCATTATCTTGGGCATCAGATGGGTGACTTTCCTCTTTATTTACCTTTGGCACATATCGAAAAACAAGAGTTGCCTTTTTTTTGTAGGTGCGACGCTTTCTTTATTTGAAGTAAAGAAGGGCTTCTTGGTGGCGACTTTTTCTACAGTTACCGCAACCTTTTTAGATTCAAGATCATCACACTTGGTCTTGGTGACATCTTCAACCCTTTTCTTATTCACAACATAATTCTGTAAGTAGAATTTTGCATCAACAAAGTGTGACTCAGCTTCAGTGAATGGCTTATCATCGACAACTATCTTTCTTTCTACTCCGCCTTCGAGGTAGTTCAAGCATTGATCGTAAGAGGATGAGATAATTTTATTCTTGTGTACCCAAGGCCTACCAAGTAATATATTGTATGGAGTTTTTCATATCGATCATATGCATCAATGCACTTGATTGAAAAGCATCCATATGAATTCCCAACTTGAAGGCTCCCTGGCCCTTTGGCCTCCTTGGTTGAAGCCTTGGATCATTATAGGTCTTTTATCCTATTTTTCGGTAGTGATGCCAAGTTTCTTCATTGTACGAATAGGCAGATTGTTAACTCTAAATCCCTTATCAATTAAGATTCTATTTATTCTTTTTCCTAAAACTTGACCTACCATGTATAAGGGACAATTGTGTAGGGCTCCTATAAGCAGAAGATCATTATTTGTAAATGTAATTTTTGTATCACATACACATACCTCTTTGCCAAGAGTTTCCGCAAGCTTTTTAGAAGATGAAAGAACTTTCATGGGTATATTCTCACCCTTTGCCCCCTCTTTGGAAGTATTAAAATAAGACACCTCAAGGTTGACTCGAGTAGTCTTCGCATGAAACCAACTTAGCAAGAATTCCCCCAATGTTACTGGACATTGTGGTTTTTAGAGGTGAAGCTCTATTACGCTCATCTTTTTTAAAAGTTCAACTAGCTTCTGTTTCATTGGTTTCTTTACCATTCTCTTTCTGGTTAGCTACTTAGATGACTTCTTTTGCAGACTCATCTTCTTGTGTCTGCGCCTGGTCACCAGAGTCCAACTTTCATTATTGCCTTTATTAATTGAAGATTTGTTAGGCTCTAATATCTTCTTATTATGCTCTTCGACACATATTTGTACTGGGTCAAGCTAGCCAAAAGTGATAGAGATTTGATGAGAACTGGTCGTCTCATCATCGAAGAAGATCTTGTTCTCTTTTTCCAGTTACATGACTTTATCTTTAAAGACAAAGCACTTTTCTAGAGGGTGACTTACGATCCTATGATATTTGCAATAATTAGGGTCATTGTTCCTTCCATCTTCATTGGGATGCTTTATCTCTGGATTTTAATGAGTTTATGCATAAGGAGTTCATCGAAAATCTCAGCAACATCAGAATCAAGGAAGGGATATTCCTTTTCTTGTATCTCCTTTAAAGCTTGCTGATTTGGACATGCTCCAAAAGTTGTCTTCACACTTTGCTTTTTGCTTACCTTTGTGGTGACCTTCAGTAGAGACACATTAATATTTATGGACCCCTTGTTGTCATTTTTGGGGACAAACTTAACCCATCTTTTGGGTTTCTGCTTATCCTTTCCCCTTCGAGGGTCATGGATAGGCGTTGATCCCTTTCTAGAAGAAGACATGCTTAACTCCATATCATGAGCACGGGTAGCTAGATCTATAAAATATTTAGAATTAATGCCTTGCAAAAAGTAGAGAAGGACCCAGTGCATTCCTTGGATGCACAACTCTATTGTAGAAACTTTGCTGAGCCTATATTTACAGTTAGACTAGCATTTATCCATCGATTGATGAAGTCAATGACTGGTTAATCTTCTATTTTTTGAGTATTTGTGAGCTCTACCATGCTCATTGTTAGCCTTGTGCTATAAAATCAATTTAGGAACTCGTGCTCCAATTGCTCCCAGCTATCGATGGAATTAGGCTCAAGGTCTGTATACCAATCAAAGGCATTTCTCTTTAGGGAATGAACAAACTATTTGACAAGATAGTCATCATAAGTTCCAGCATTGTTACATATCTCAACAAAGTGTGCGACATGATATTTTGGGTACTATTTGCCCTCAAACTGTTGAAATTTAAGGGATTGATAGCCGACAGGCATTTTGAGGCTATCTATCCTCACAGTGTAGGGCTTGGTATACATAAGGGAAGATTTGGTGACAACATCATACTTGTCTTTGAGGGTCCCTTTAATGAATTCCCTCAATTGCCTAATCGGGATTATTCCCTCGGAAGAAACTTGCACCTCTTTAGTCGGTGGTGTTTGTTTCATAGAATTTTTTGTCTCATGAACCTCTGGTGATTTCCCAGGTGCATGGCTAGACTCTCTATCTATCAGACCTTCTACCCTATCTACTATCTTATCAATTCGAGCATCTTAATTCTGAACATATTTGGTCAGGCCCTCAATTGTCTTTTCCAAATTTGAAAGATTTTCCTCCATAGATGAGGCATTAGTCACCATCACTTGCATAATCATCAGAGATATCAAAGAGTAGCACGGATTATCGTACAAGTTGATCTTTGAAGTGCTCAACTTATGAGGTGTAGTCGAAGATGATGAGTTGCTTGAACGATCATCGTTCTTTATGCCAGAGTGTTTGGAATCGAAATACTCAAGTAAAGCTAGAGTCTTCTTAAGCGATTCTGCCATACTGCTTCCTCCTTCTGAAGCACTTGCATTGGACTTCATTTCTTTTAGGGTTGAAGATCCAAAAATTAGAGTTGTTGCGAACGACACTAGATGTGTTTGTTGTCCTAGAAAGCCTTCCTTGATATATCCTAAGCATCCAAAAGTAACACCAAGGATGCTTTCTACTTCAGCAGAGAACTTTGAATCAGCGGTCTTTGAATCAGTTGATAGAGAGTTGACCTTCTTGGAAGTCATTTCAGTGTTATGGAACTTTGCAGTTGGAAAATTTGAGATGAGAGGTGGAGATTATTCCACTGGGCGTGTCAGAATTTGTTGGACAGTAAAATTCTCGAGGCTGAAAACAAATAATTCGAGACAAAAAAATATTACAACAATCAATTTATTGATTTCAATGTGCGAGTGTTACGATCTCTATGAATCTTCTTATTCGCCTTTTCAAATATAAATTCAAGGGCCTGAAGCTTGATCTTTACTTATGCTTGAATTCAAGGGCTTTTATGCTTGTTCCTGAATATTGCGGTCTTGATCTTGAATCCTGATGAACTTAATTTGAATGCTTGAGCTTATTAGAGAAATTACGGCATTTGATCCACAATTTTTCTCTTGCTACTTGTTAGAGTTCTAGGATTCTTTTTCTGAATTATGAGACCCCTATTTATAGTTGTGGAAAGGAAAGAGTCATTATGAAAATGGACTTCCTTTGACCAATCAGATTTGAGTAACATGACACCTTTTATGGGTTTTGATTTCGTGGGACTGGTGCATCATTTTTACATGTGGCATGATCCTATTGGATCCCCTTTGACTTGGCATGCTACGTCATTTGACATGTGGCGCTTATTTGGGCCTCTAGAATGTGACAATATCTAGGGCTTAGTAAAGTAGGCTCATCATTTGTAGCCCAAATCAACGGACTAGCCCAATAAACATTGGACTTTATTTAAATCGATACATGTTTGGATTTAAGTAATTTATCCAATTATATTAATCTGCAATATTTATTTGGGATTAATCTATTTTGAATTTAATATAATCCGAATTTCGTACGAATTTCAATTTAATAAAATTTCATTGCCGATAGATGTTTGAATAGACTACAACAAATGCTAACTTTAGATCATATTTAGTGTATAAATAGGGACTTAATTAGGAAATTTAGTCATTAACAAGCTAAGTGCAAAATACGAAAAGGAGCAATTGAAGAGAAATATAACAAGTATATAAATTCTCTTAAGAAAGAAAAAAAAATACACATAATTTCCTTCTGTTCTCTATATAACTTAGCTAGGTTTTGTTCTCTGTGTAGTGGAACTTGGTAGAAACATAGATCAAAAAAAGAACAAAAACCTCAAAATTATGCCTTTTTCCTAAAATAATTCATATGATAATAGATGGATTTTGAGAGTTTCAATAGTGGTGTTCTTTCAAAATTTGATGGCTTAAAATTTCTGTGGATTGATAATGATATAATTTCTCTGTCAAACATAGAATCAAGTCTTGAATAACATTCTCTCAAAGGTACTGTATTTTTTTTATCTTTCATGGCTTTTAAACAACTGAATTTGCACCAATTTCTGTATGTATCTTTCAAAATATAAAAAGTATATGAGGAAGCCAGAGATTTAATATCCATCATACTTATATAAAAATAAGAATTTAACCTTTAACATATAGTGTAATTTAACCCATTTGTTTAAAAAAATTATAATATATACGTCTCTCTCAAAATTTATGTAAAAATTTATAAAGCTGACCCCACTTGTTTTAGATTGTTTGTGTTGTAGTATATAAAATGTAATTTTTTTGGTGAACCCTTTGTGATAACCTTGATTTGCTCATATGAATTTAGTCTTTTTTCTTTTATTTCTCTCTCTGAATTCTCCTTTAGATATTCTCTCTCACATGTGATATCTTTGCAAATTAGCTTTGTGGATTCTCCGGGAACGAATCGATGAATTCAGCCTTGTGATGGTGGCAACAGGTATCAGGTAATTCTATCCACAATGCTAAAGAAATATGGAAGAAATAACATGGTGCTTTTATCTGTATTGAAATTCAAATATGAGATTTCATAATTGTCAACCCACTTCATAACTGCTAGGTCAGTTCATATCTCCATAATTTTACTCTTTGTACTATTCACACTCCTTTATATAATAAATCAATTAATTAATTAAGACTTTATTTGTGCTCGTTAGGAACTCACATGTGATTTCTTTTTAAAAGTGTTTGGTGATCTAAACTACGTTCCTATTATTATTACGTTCTTGAACCATACGTTTGTTGTAGTCTATTTTAATGTTGTACTACCTCAAAAAATGTCAACAAGAAATATTAAGAATTGGGAATTGTAGGTGATGCCCCGTTGAACAGAAAAATGAAATGCAATTGTTACGAAAAAGCTAATTCAGAATTAAAAATATTAAGTTAAACAAATAGAAAAGAATATTTTTATTTATTTATTAATTAGATATGCAGCTAATAAACTTAAAGCTATTATGAAATCGAAGAAACTAGAAAAGAAATTGAGAGAAAAAATTGGTTCATGTTTACACCACAAAGGTCAACCAAGATTAATCCTAAACTAGCACTATTGTCCCTTTCTAATTATATGCTTTAAACCTCTATAAGATAGGATTTGAGAGGTTTGATTTTAGTGGGCTCTCAACACAAAGTATACATTGTTCACTACTAAGTCATGTTTCTTATTAACTTACAATATTTTTTTGCAACAAAAAAAGTGATCAGTTTTGAGAAAATAACTAGTAGTTAAATGACCGCTTGAAAAATTAACTTCTCCATTAAATATGACAATGCAATAATCCAATATAC
This sequence comes from Capsicum annuum, assembly GCF_002878395.1. NCBI lineage: Eukaryota > Viridiplantae > Streptophyta > Magnoliopsida > Solanales > Solanaceae > Capsicum > Capsicum annuum. Next base: position 24,022,218 of record NC_061121.1, on the reverse strand, counting down.
TAATTTATTGGTTATTTTCTTTGTTTTTCAATCTGTATGTTGCTTAGATGAGATATTAACTTCTCCATTAAATATGACAATGCAATAATCCAATATACTAATTTATTGGTTATTTTCTTTGTTTTTCAATCTGTATGTTGCTTAGATGAGATAAAGGGATATGGAGGATTTGTTCACCTTTTGAATCAAGCAGAAACCTGACGAGCAACATTCTCCTTTAGACATTCCAAAACATAAGCCTTGGTGGTGACGATTATATTTATAAAACTATAGCTGATGAAAAGTGTAGGACATGAAACTGGTGATGCGTCTACGAACACTGGCTCTACTAATTTTTTCAGTGTTCATAGATGTATCACTAATTTTGTCTCTTGCACTTTCATCATCTATAATCTTACAAATGTAATCATCTCCGCCATCACATATGTTTTGAAATGTCTGGAGGAGGAAGTTGCTCATCGAGGTTACAGCTTGATCTAAAAGGTGAACAACTATTCATGTCCTTCTTTCTCATCTCAGCAACATATTGGTTGTATCACAAAGAAAATGACTAGCAAGTTAATATATTGGGCTATTATCTTATTCGATCTAATGGATGCGCTAATTTCTCAAAGATCATGCAATTGCTAGTTATTATATGAGCTATTTACTTCCTTTGTTGAAAAAAACTGAAATTATTAGGAAAGTTGACTTCGTAAAATAATAACTAATTATAATAGTGAAAAATCTATGCTTGTTCCCAAAGCCAACTGCAATCAGATCTCAAAAATCATATCTTCTGAAAAAATCCAAGAATTTGTATGTTGATTTCACAATTGTGTGTATTTCACATTTATGGTCAAAGATTTAGATGTCTTGTGGTCGTAAACAGTAGGATAGCTTGGTAGGATGCATTAGAAAAGATAATGCATTTATTAGCTCTGTTTATTATTATTACTGTCACACCCCTTTTTTAACTCCAAAAGGATTCAGATTTTAAGTTTCGAAAGGGTTTTTATTATTAAAGTGACAAAAGATGAAAGTTTGTTTCAAACAAAGATTATTTACATTTTTTGTTCATAGTCGACACTTAACATAATCCGGTGTGCCAAGTCACCTTTAAAAAATCCTTTTCAAAATAATTTGACTCTTTAAGACTGGTTTGCGAACAGAGATTCCGGCTAAGGAATTTTGTTGACCGAGGGGAAGGTGTTAGGCACCCCTCGATCCCGTGGTTCGACCACGATCGCTTGGTGGAGCGTATTGGCTAATTTTGACACTACGAATATACAAACCACACAAAATACGTAACAATCAAACAAATTAAACAAAACGGAACGAATCAAAAATATAGTGTCGAGTCCAATTTATACAGTCCAAAAATAAAAAGGTACTGAAAAAGTAAGCCTACCCTAATCCTAAACTACGCTCCAATGCTTTACCCGATGCCTCGAACGTTCATAACGAACATCCTTTGCATACATGATATATCGAGGCATTCCCCGGTGAATAAGTACAAGTGCCCTCGGGGCATTCCCCGGCTAAATGAATACATTTTCAAATGCGAGAAAAAGTGAATTATTCAACAAACATTCCACATTACTCAACAATCCACAATTCAAGATTTTGCCTACCCAAGCCTACAGTTTGCCTACCTCGTTCGTCCCATCATGATAATATCACGTTCCAATAATATTCATGCTTATTCCGAATTAAACAAAGATAACAATAAACCAAAATTAATCTAAATTCACCCTTTTTATAAATTTTTCAATTCCAACCCAAATTTCCTTTTATGTATCACTTTTTCACATAAACATCAAATTCATGCCATGATTAATTATTCACGAATAAACAACATCGACCATAAACAAAATCATCCAATCACAACCCAACAACACCTAATCAGAACATCAATGCACTAAATTGAAATAAAGCGAAAAGAGAGAGTTGAAGAATTGGACCTCAACTATCGATTTCAATATGTTGAAGATAGAACCGCGTCTAAAAACTAGACTCGTACCTCAACAACGACCAAACAACCTCAACTCGATACCGAAAACCACAATCTCAAAATTTCATTCAAAGACAGACTCACAAGAATACGATCAAATTGAAGCAACAAGATGCAGATTCAGCGGCATCATTTTTCCGATGGACCCGTCACCAGAGCCTCTCAAATGACGCCGGAATCAGCTTAAACAGACCGATTTCGGCTAGCTAAGTTAGATTTTTGACGTCGAGAGGGACAAATTACAGGTCAGTGGTGCCTGAATCCAAGGCACAATGACTGATTTCGGCAAAAATAGTTGCCGAAAAACTCGACGTCGATGGCATTTTATTTGTCTTTCTCCAATTTCTCTCCGTTTATGTTCTGTATATTCTCGATTTCACTCTCATTCCTTGATTCGATTAACCTCCCAGCTCTCTCTCCGTTTTTCGTTTTCTCTCTCACTATATATCCATGGGTCTCCTTTGTTTTCCTTCTCTCGATCTCGCTCTGTGTACGTGTTGTTCTGTGTAGTGTATATGGAAGATGGTCTATTGGCAGTGTATTGTGAGGAAGAAACAAAAATAGTGTCCCCTTTTTTTCAATCCCTATCCGTGTATTGATATGTACATATATGTTAAGGGGTTTGGGGTGGGGTGACATGGGGTAGAGTTTGTTAGGGTAGGGTAGGTAGGTGTCTTGTTTTGATTGGATAGGTTTTTAGGAAAAAATAAAATTTGTTAGAAGTTTTTATTTTGTCATTTCATGGAGGGATAATTACATGGTTGAGAGTACACGACATGACAAGGTAAAAGTGGTAAAAATATTTCGGGGAGGGACAAAATTATGTGTCTACATCATGCCCCTCTTTGCATGTAAACACAAAGTGTTTTCATATAAAGAAATCGACAATGATACGGAATTTTGACCCGACCATTATTCAAAGAAAGAAACAAAAGAAAGAAGGACAACCGAGTTGGAGAGTCGAGTGAGGTCCCGTCGAGGTTCCGGTCCGCGGCTCTATCAGTACATCAAAAAATAAAAATTACAAGTTAGAAATAGAAATGAAATTACAGAAATCCTATCTACGTAGCTTATTTTGGACTCTTGACTTGAGTTTCATCACCCTATTCTTCAGGCGGCCTCCTGACTTGCAATTTCTTCGACTTGTTACTTGCCTTTCAATTCCTCCACCCTATTCTCCAGGTGGGTTCCTGACTTTCTATTTCATCACTTGTTGCTATGCTTTCAATTTCTTCACCCTTTTTTGCAGACGGGCTCTTGACTTGTTATTTTTCAATCTGTTTAACTTTTAATTTCTTCACCTTGTTGCTTGGTTTTTCCATTTATTCGCCCTGTACTTTGGGCAGGCTCCTGGAATCACATCAAAACTAGAAAGAAGATTATCCCAAACAAAAATTATTATAAAGAGAAATTTCGTTTGCTAGAAAAGTAAAGTTTCAAAAACAAGAATTAAATTTTGCCCCAGTTTATCATCAAAGGACTTTTGTGAAAGTCACATCAGTATAGGAATCAAGGAGAATGACTCGACTATAAGGTACGTCTGATAGGAATCAAAGGAATTGACTCGACTAAAAGGTACGTCTTCTAGTAATCAAAAAAGAATGATTCGACTAAAAGGTACGTCTTATAGGAATCAAAGGGAGATGACTCGACTAAAAGTTACGTCTTATAGGAATCAAAAGGGAATGACTAGACTAAAAGATATGTCTTCTAGGAATCAAATGGAAAGATTCGACTAAAAGGTACATCTTATAGGAATCTAGGGAAATGACTCAACTAAAAGGTACACATTCTAGGAATCAAGGGGGATAACTCGGCTAAAAGGTACGCCTTATAGAAATCAAGGAGGATGACTCGACTAAAAGGTACATCTTATAGGAATCAAGGGGGATGACTCGACTAAAAGGTACGCCTTTAACGGGTCAAGGGGGATGACTCGACTAAAAGGTACGTCTTCTAAGAATCAAGGGGGCTGACTCGGCTAAAAGGTACGCCTTATAGGAATCAAGGGGGATGACTCGACTAAAAGGTACGCCTTATAGGAATCAAGGGGAATGACTCTACTAAAAGGTACATCTTCTAGGGGTCAAGGGGAATGACTCAAATAAAAGGTACGTCTTATAGGAATCAAGGGAGATGACTCGACTAAAAGGTATGTCTTATAAGAATCAATAGAGATGGCTCGACTAAAAGGTACGTCTTATAGGAATCAAAGGGAGATAACTCGACTAAAAGGTACATCTTATAGGAATCAAAGGGGATTGACTCGACTAAGAGATACGTCTTCTAGGAATCAAATAGAATGATTCAACTAAAAGGTACGTCTTATAGGAATCTAGGGAAATGACTCAACTAAAAGGTACGTCTTCTAGGGGTCAAGGGGATGACTCTACTAAAAGGTACGCCTTATATGAATCAAGGTGGATGACTCGACTAAAAGGTACACCTTCTAGGAATCAAGGGGGATGACTCAACTAAAAGGTACGCCTTATTGGAATCAAGGGGGATGACTCGACCAAAAGGTACGTCTTATAGGAATCAAGGGGGATGACTCGACTAAAAGGTACGTCTTCTAGGAATCAAGGGAGATGACTCGACTAAAAGGTACGTCTTATAGGAATCAAAGGGAATGACTCGACTAAAAGGTATGTCTTATAGGAATCAAAGGAAATGACTCGACTAAAAGGTACGTCTTTTAGGGGTCAAAGGAAATGACTCGACTAAAAGATACGTCTTATAGGAATCAAAGGGAATGACTCGACTAAAAGGTATTTCTTATAGGAATCAAAGGAATGACTCGACTAAAAGGTACATCTTCTAGGGGTGAAGGTTCAATTTAAGAAGTGTATTATCCAGCAAATGAAAGCTGAAATCCCAGGGCAAGAAAGTGTCTCCGAGGGATATAGGATGATGAATTTTTATCACGATTTGATTATCAAACCTGTACAGCAACATTACTTCCTATATTTGTAAAAGTGAGGCATTGCAGCCCTTGATATTTATGCTCTGAAACTCTGCTTTGAAGGTAATATGTTTACTGTTTCATCAAAGAAAACTTATGAGTTTAAAACACGATGGCTGGTTTATGGCTTTAGCTTTCGCGGTGATCGTTTTTGCCCTCGTCACAGTTAACCTTGCTTCCAACCATTAGCATATATCATTGAATTACTGAATCATTAATCCGAACTCAGATTATTAAGAGTGACTGAAATAAACATAGTAACTCTGCTTTGCCATGCTTCTCAGATAGACCCCTTAGAACCTTGGTATTGACAAAACTTTTTGCATGTCCTTTTTCGGCTCACAATCATGTCTCTTCCATATGTTGGCTATTGTCTTGCTTTGTGCAATTAAAGAAGCTGGTAGCCAGTTTTGAAATCTTTTCTCACTTTTTTTTTATACAGACTTGAGTCAAACACAAAACAAGAAACAAATGACAATGATTTTTTTAAATAACTAACTCACGAAAGATAAAACAAAAGTAAAGAGAAGAAAGAAAAGACAATGAATGTCCCCTTTTAAAACAAAGAAACAAAAATTTATCTAAAAATTACAATCAACTCTAATGATTATGCTATGCATTTTGGATTAAGCTGCCTGATCTTTCCATCCAAACTTTCTACCAGATATTGTTGAGTTAATGTCCTTGAAACCGAGTTTCTTCCTTAGGTCAATTGCATTTATGACCTCATTCAGCTAGTGTTGCCTTGAAGGGTTTTCGCTAACAAGCTTCTCTCATTTTTTTTTTATCACCTCACCATTGCCTTATGGTATTCAAGAGGGTTTTTTTTTCACCAAAGAGATTCTCTTATTTTCTTTTCTGTTAACTCACAGTCGTCTTACAGTGCCCGTAAGGGTTTTCACCAACAAGACTCTTATTTTTATCTCTCTCAACTTACCATCATCTTATGGTGCCCGTGAGGGTTTTCACCAATAAGACTCTCATTTTTATTTCTTTCCTGATTTCATAAGGAAAATGAGCAGTTCCTAAAATATGTCAGCACATCCATTGCATGCTTAGCCTTAACATTCTCAAAGATTGATCTGAAGGTCTTTCTTTGGTTGTAACTTATCTTTCGGATAGGGTTGGAAAGAAGGATGGCATGGGGCCCAAATGATACTAAAAGTTGGGTAGGACTTACAACTTTTGGAATTGACTCAAATAATGAGTATTAACTCATGCCCTAGTTTTTGACTGGGCAATTCTAAATTGCTCATTTGGTTGGACCGATTCCAGGGTAGGGTAGCCTACATATCTCACCCCCGAGAGAGGACAATCAGGTCATGCATAGTTCTGGCGGCTTATTCTTTTTATTACAATTTCTTTTTTTTCTCTTGTTGACTCTTTTTCTCTTAGAAACTTTCTCTAACTCTATTTTCTTGACACTCTTTTCTTTCCTTTCTTTTGACACTTTTTTAATCTTCTTTTTATTTACATTTTTCTGAATCTATTCGCCTACTCTACACTCTTTTTTTCTTTTGAGATTTGTTGACTATATCTTGATTCTAAAAGAGGGGTGTGAAACAAAAGTAAAATTAAGGCTCAAATGGGGCAAAACAATAGATGACACAATGTTTGGATAGCAGAATGAAATTCCTTCATCATATCAATACTTGAAAATACTAGTACATAGCATGCAATGTGAAAGTGAAAGATGAAGATAATGTGTGACACTTTAACAACACAAACTTTAACTGAGCATGTGTGCCACTTGTCAAACATACGACTCCACCGTTGTTGTACATCCCTCATATTTATTGACTCATGCTTTCGTGGAGTTTATTTCTTCCCATTTCTTTTGATATTGGATCACACATTCATTATTTGACCTAATTGGGATATGCCTTTTGATTGATGACCAAGTTATCCTTGTAATTTTCAAAAAAGGCTTGAACTTGTCACTAAATGTCTCAGCACTCTACCTATTTTCTCAGATGCTCTCTTTTTCTAACTTTAAACCTCTGATTCAATGTTCATGCTTAAACTGGATTTTAAGATCTGGCTAAAAATTCTATTAGCATGTCATATCACTAGAGTCAACATAAAATGTACTGTGGAAAGAAAACAAACAAACACATATTTAAAACACAAAGGAAAAAGGGACACTCTATTTAAATAAAATGAAAGATAAAAGGGTTTGAAAATAATGACAAATGGACAAAACGAGATATATCCCGAACTAAAACCCTGAAATAATTTGGATAACAAAAAATAAAATAAAACAAACTACCAGACCTCTTCCTAAGAGGGAGAGGGGTGACTTCTAAATTGCTCAGCCTGACATCTTAGCCATTGATTTGCATATCAGCATGACTAGAGCTTTCCTCACTGTCAATGTTTTGCACCATAATTGATTTATCTTGAATCATCTTTTCAATTTCTCTCATCAAAGCACGACAATCTTCAATACTGTAACCCTGAACATCAGAATGATATGCTCATCGTACATTAGGATTAAAAATTCTTAAATGTGGGTCAGGAGTATACCCAAGGAGATGAGTAATCATGCCCTGCTATACCAATCTCTAGAATAAACTGGCATAGGATTCCCCAATAGGAGTGAAATTATCTTTTTCCTTCCTCCTCTTTGTGAAATCTAGCCTCGGATGAAACTTGGATTTAGAGGTTCCATGGTAAATTTATGGGTATCGAGGATGATGTTGAGGGACAGGTGCATGCCATTATGGATAAGAAGATGGATGAGCATACAATTGTGCATTGTTCAAAGGATATTAAGGAAGTGGAAGGGGATTTCTTGGATTTTGGGGAAAGAAACTTTATTGCAAGTGGTTATGTGGATCTAATATGTAAGCTCAGGATTGAGGCGGATAGTATTGGTGGGTTGGACCTCTCAAACTTTGCTTTGGCCCTAGCATGATAGTAGGTGCGTTTTTATTTTTCTTTCCTTCAATTTCCCTTAGTTGATTGCAATGTCGTCCCAAATGTTTCACAGAATCCTTCTGTCCACCAGGCTCCCCAAATTTTGATGTCTCAAAGCTGGGAGGAAGGTTAACAGTAAAAGTTATGCCCCAATTTTTATATGAAACATCTTCATAGCCCATAAGTCCAGGGAAATTTTTCATATCATTTTCTACACTCTTAACTTTTCCAACCACTTTCTCTAGCTCTTCTAGTATGCTAGGCTTCTTAGTAAGAAATTTTGGCGGTCCACTTAATTTGATGGTAGGCTCAAGAGTGTAACAATGATCATCAAGAGTATTAAACTTGGATTAACTAGAAGACTGGGGAAGCACAATCATTGGATTGATAGCCAAAGTGAAAATCTTAGTAGAAGGTTGAGCAACAAAAGCACAGACGGTATGTGGTGTTGTGAATATGGTAGAATTATACTAAAGAGCTAAAGAAAGAGTGGTGGAAGTATTGAGGTGCATTTGACGTGGAACGAATTCTGAGGCATGTTGTGGTGCATCAACAATAGTAGGAAACTGACTTTGCAATTTTGGTAGAAGACTCAAGGCATTTGTAGGGTCAAAAGTGGGGAACGGAGGTGGAGGCAGCCCACTGGCCCAAGCTCGGTATATTTCCATCATTTGTTCTCTCAGTCTCAAATTCTCTTCCTTTAAACTCTCAATTTCGTGACTCTTTGTTTTATCCATGGTCCACTCTCTATATCCTCGTTGGACATAACTAAATCTTTCTTGGATTTGGTGTTATATGGAGGACCATCCAGGAAGCCACAAACCAACCACCTTAGACTAACTGAACAAGAGGCAACAAATATGTTAGAGTTCAACATTTTTCAAAACCTCTATTTTTTTATTTTTATTTTTTTGAAAAGATCACCGAACCCAAGAAGGGCGCCTACGTATCTCACCCGCGAGAGGGGAGAATCAGGTGTGCGTAGTTCATGAAGTCTTACCAAAAGGGCCAATTGAACTCTTTTTCTTTTTCTTTTTCTTGAAACTTTAAAAAGAAAGGGAAATAACAAATTGTCAAAATAATTGACGAAAATCTTTTTGCATTTTTCAAGTTTAAACTCCCTATACAAAATAAAACCTATGATTACCAAAGAAAAATCTTTTTGAGTTTTCGATTTTGAGTTTCATACAAAAATGAAATTTAAACCTATTAAAGGAAAATCTTTTTGAATTTTTCAAATAAGATCCACCAAAAATAAAACCTACGATTATTAAGAAAAATCTTTTTGTAGTTTTCTTTTCAAGGCATATATCAAACACCTACTCTAAATGAGGAGAAGAAATTTTTTTTTTTAATTTTTTAAATAAGATCCCCGAACCAATAAGAGGTTGCCTACGTATCTCACTCCCGAGAGAGGAGAATCAGGGGTGCGTAGTTCGTCCAGATTGAAAATTAAGGATTAAATAACAAATTGAACCCTGACTTGAGAGACACGACGAAAGACAGACGATGAACAACGTCAATAAAATATTTTTTGAGTTTTCAACATGACGCTTCACATAAAAATGACGCCAATAACTATGAAAGAAAAATCTTTTTGGTATTTTCATCATATCATATATACAAAACTTCTACCATCTTTTTTGAACTTTCCTTTTATAAAAAGATCCTATTGAAATAAATCTCTTTAAAGTTTTCGAATTGTGAATGATTACAAAAGGAAACAAAAAAACAATATATTTTTTATGTTTTTGATTATTTATTTTTAAAATGAGTGCAACACATAAAAAATCTTTTTTTGAATTTTTAAATTGTGGAAAATAAAAACCATAAATAATTCTAAAAACTAAGAAACTCTTTTTTTTTACTCACTCTTCCTTCTTTTTCCTCTTTTTTTTTCATTTTCCCTTTCCTACACACTCGATTAATTCTAGCAAATCCTTTTCCCAAATCAGTCTATCAAATGACCACGTTACCCTCAGAGATGCAACATTTAGCACGTAGGGATGCTTTAGAGGCGAGTCTCCTACAAAGGGCCATGTGTTTCCGACTAGGTCTCAATATGATGCAGATAAACATGACCTAAAGGCTGACCTACGTTGGGGTCCACTAACAAGGCTGTTCGGGGGAGCGTATGGTCGATAGTGGCTGCGAGAGCTTTCCACCCACTCTATAACACCGATGGCTCCCCCTTCTAAAATAAGGATGACTCAACTAAAGGTCGTGTACAACACGTGTACTATGGACTTTTTGTAAAAAGAAAGACTCGGGTTATGCACATGATGCCAAATATGAAGCGGTAAGACATAAAGAGAAAACTGTAAACAAAAAGCACGTAAACACTCAACAATGATAAACAATAACACAAAACAACACAAACAATATCTATACACCCATAATGCCAAACAAAGTCGATACAACTCCAAAAATAAGCTCGAATTCTGAAAAAGATCCCCAGCAAAGTCGCCAGAGCTGTCACACCCCTTTTTTAACTCCAAAAGGATTCAGATTTTGAGTTTCGAAAGGGTTTTTATAATTAAAGTGACAAAAGATGAAATTTTGTTTAGAAAGAGGACTATTTATATTTTTTATTCAGAGTCTCCACTTGACATAATTCGGTGTGCCAAGTCACCTTTGAAAAACCCTTTTCAAAATAATTTGACTCTTTAATACTGGTTTGAGAACAGAGATTCTGAGTAACGAATTTTGATGACCGAAGGGAAGGTATTAGGCACCCCTCGATCTCGTGGTTCGACTACGATTGCTTGGTGGAGCGTATCAACTAGTTTTGATACTACGAATGTACAAATCACACAAAACACATAACAATCAAACAAACAAACAAAATAGAACTAATCAAAAATATAGTGTCCAATTCAATTTATACAGTCCAAAAATAAAAAGGTACTGAAAAAGTAAGCCTACCCTAATCCTAAACTACACTCCAATGCTTTACCCGATGCCTTGGGCCTTCATCACGAACATTCTTTACATACATGATACGTTGAGGCATTCCCCAGTGAATAAGTACTAGTGCCCTTGGGGCATTCCTCGGCTAAATAAATACATTTCCAAATGCGAAAAAAACTGAATTATTTAACAAACATTCCACATTACTTAACTATCCACAAATTCTAGATTTTGCCTACCCAAGACTACTATTTACCTACCCCCTTCGACCCATCATGATACTATCGCATTCCAACAATATTCATGCTTATTTCGAATTAAGCAAAGATAACAATAAACCAAAATTAATCTAAATTCACCTTTTTTATCAATTTTTCAATTCCAACCCAAATTTCCTTTTATACATCACTTTTTCACATAAACATCAAATTCATGCCATGATTAATTATTCACGGATAAACAATATCGACCATCACCAAAATCATCCAATCACAACCCAACAACACCTAATCAGAACATCAATGCACCAAATTGAAATAAAGCGAAAAGAGAGAGTTGAAGAATTGGACTTAATTATCGATTTAAATATGTTGAAGATAGAACCACGTCTAAAAGCTTGAGTCATACCTCAACAAAAACCAAACCAACTCAACTCGATACTGAAAACCACAATCCTAAAATTTGATTCAAAGACAGACTCACAAGAATACGAGCAAACCGAAGCAACTAGATGAAGATTCAGTGGCATCATTTTTTCAAGGAACCCCTTGCCAGAGCTACTCAAATGATGCCGGAATCAGCTTAAATAGGACGATTTCGGCTAGCTGGGTAGCAAGGTTGGATTTTTTACGTCGGGAGGGACGAATTACGGGTCAACGGTGCCTGAATCCAAGGAACAATGACTGATTTCGGCAAAAATAGTTGCCGGAAAACTCAACGTCGACGGGATTTTATTCATCTTTCTCCAATTTCTCTCTGTTTATGTTCTCTATCCTCGCGATTTCACTCTCCTTCCTTGATTCAATTAACCTTCCAGCTCTCTTTCCATTTTTTGTTTTCTCTCTCACTATATATCCATGGGTCTCCTTTGTTTTCCTTCTCTCGATCACGCTCTGTGCGTGTTGTTCTGTGTAGTGTATATGGAAGATGGTCTATTGGCAGTGTGTTGTGAGGAAGAAAAAAAAATGGTGTCCCCTTTTTTTTCAATCCTTATCCGTGTATGGATATGTACATATATGTTAAGGGGTTTGGGTGGGGTGACATAGAGTAGAGTTTGTTAGGGTAGGATAGGTAGGTGTCTTGTTTTGATTGGATAGGTTGTTAGGATAAAAATAAAATTAGTTAGGAGTTTTTATTTTGTCATTTTATGGAGAGATAATTACATGGTAGAGGGTACACGATATGACAAGGTAAAAGTGGTAAAAATATTTCGAGGAGAAAAAAAATTACGTGTATACAATTACCTTGTTTGGTACACTTTTTCAATCAATCAGTATGTAATATTAAAGGAGAATGATAAGTCCGCCTACGTGGTGCTCGCAAAAGCCAGGATTTGTATTTATCTTATTTTCTTTTTTTTTTACTTTTTTACTTTCATTCTTCTCATGTACTAATTCTTAATTAAATTAATATAAATAATTAAAAAGCAACGGTTATGCCCATTTTCCTTTATAATGCTTCCCATCGTGTCGTTTGCTTTAACCGAATAAAGCACTTTTAATATAGCAACAATTTTTGCCAATATAGATAAATCATAGGAGAAACCATCGGTTCAAAACTCAAATTCACTTTCAATGGCAGACATAGAAGAGAAAAAACTTCTATTTGTGACAAATTCTTAATCTTTGGTTGGTGTTTGATTTTATATGTCTCCTTAATTAATTTTTTTCTACCTCCTTATATTAAGTTTTGACAGAGTATGCATCTAAAGGTACAAATTCTTAAAATTTGGTTGGTGTTTGATTTTATATGTCTTCTTAATTAATTTCCTTTCGCCTCCTTACATCAAGTTTTGGTAGAGTAATATAAAATATCACCATTTTACTTCAACTGGGTTTTAAAAGATAGCGCTTTGAAATATTCAGTCTACAATTCTTCTGTGATATCTCAGATGATTATAAGAATAATACATAAATTATGAATGCACTCTATTGTGATATATCACTTTTCGATTTGCAGGGAAACTGGTCCTTTGTTAATGGTTGTCACACTATTTTCTATTCATCCAAAGTGTATTGGAATTTGAATATTTCTCTCCGCCTTCTCTTGATTTTATATTACATATTTCTTCTTGATTTTAATTGTAATTTCTTTTGTAGAATCAAATATTGAGATCTCTCTGAATAATCTATTGCACAACTTCGAAAGAACAAGGAAGGTGAGACTTCTTTATGTCGGTTTGATAAGTAGAGTCTATATCTATTTTCTCTTTCATAAGTTTAAATTTATTGCGTCATCTGCCTGTTGGTAAGTATCTGTTAGACCCCAGTCTAAGACATGATGGTTGGCAGGCCATGTCAAGGTGTAAATTGGTCTTGACATGTGCTAATACATGTAATGTAATGATGTGGTGGCTATGAGATAGCAGACAACTTATGATGACCAAGGTGCTGGAGTGTCGGCAAGGCATCCTTGGGCTCAATAGGTGGTGACAGGTGAATGAAACCTAAATGTACATGTGTGCAAATAGAGACATAGACTTGGCAAGGCTCTAGCATAACACTGGCACTGACGTGGCATAGGTGATGGCATTGACATGACATCAGCGATGGCATCAAACAGGCAATAATATTGGCATGTCAAGACATTGTCAAAGAAATGGTGTGACTGAAAGACATGACAAGAAAAGGAAGAAATATGTTAAGTGTTGGAAGCTGAAACTATTCTAAGTGTGGAACATGGAAAAATTGGCTAAGGGGCAAGGCTGCCCAAGTATTTGTCACATGGGGTAGTTGCAAATTCGAATTTTAAATATTTTGTACATATGGGATTTTCAGATATTTAATTTAAATACTTAGATAAAGCTTGTTGAATCATGTGATAGGTATGCAGGCTATGTTTAATGACACGTTGCCAAGTGTGGCAGTTGAAACTGCTTGTAACCATCCATGTGCAGTCTTTATATTATGGTGCTAGAATTTGTCTAAGACAGTGAGGGTTGTAATGCCATAGTAAATTCGTGTGAAATTATTCCTTTGTAATTCTAAGAGTGGGAACTTGTTTCATGTATATTTTTAAGTGTTTTATGTTGCTTAATACTTAGCCTATTCTACCTAGACTGTGCAGTGTGTGTGTGGCTGAAGTTATGCAGTGTGGCATAACTGCCAAGCAGTGGTGCTACGAAAAATAAGTCGCCTTTGTAGAAACTGGTATTAGAGTTTTTCTATATGAAAATGGTGATGAACGCTCAACTAAATATGTATTTACACGAGTTTGAAACTTCATCGGCATTACTGGAGAACTTGAACAAAGTGAAGGTTGGGTTGATTTGGTAACTCAGATCAATACTTTAAAGGATGAACTAGAACATTTGAGTGCCCATTACGATAAAAAAAGTGGAATTTCTGAATACACGCAAGGCCGTAATGTTTCTGGTGCAGGACCAAGGCAAGGTGATGGAAAATCTACAAGCAAAAATGTTGGTGTTGCGACGTGTAGTGGCTGCTTCTGGGTAGTCTCATGAAAGCAGTTCCAAAGTCAAAATTCCAGAGCCTAAAGCATTTGGTGGTGCTAAAAGTTTCAAGGATTTGGAGAATTTCTCTACTGCCCATGTTTCTAAAATAGATAAGTTAAACATCACTATGATATACTTGACGGGTGATGCAAAATTATTGTAGAGAACTCGGAATATGGTTGATGAGAGTGTTGGCTAACCCAAAATTGATACTTAGGAAAATTTGAAGAAGGAAATAAAGGACCAATTCCTTTTTAGCAATGCCTCATAGATTGCTAGAGAACGTTTGAAAAGGCTAAGGTAGAATGGAACGATTTGTGATGATATTAAGAAATTTACTTTCTTGGTGTTGGACATCTAATACATGTCTGATGAACACAAGTTACATAACTTCATTTTAAGAATGCAAGCATGGGCACAAAATGAACTAAGGAGGTAGAATATAAAGGATTTACATAGTGCAATTGTTGTCGCCAACTCACTGGTTAATTTTTACTCAACTCGTTCTAATTTGGACATTCTCACTACTTCAAAGTCTATGAAAAAAAGTTGATAAGAAAGGGAAAGGGAAGAAGGACGGACAAAATGACAAGGAGTACAAAGGTAAGGCTTCAATAAATGCAGAAAACACCAAAAACAATGGAAAAGATGGCAATACTAAAGGTTATTGGACTTATGATGGACTGCATTTTGCCAAAAGTTGTCCCAATAGCGAAAGAGTAAATGTTATGCTTGTTGGAAATGTGAATCGAGGTAGGGGTCAACAAAAAGTTATTGTTGCTTTGGCAAATCCTTTGGGTTTGTCACTCAATCAAATCAATTTGCTGAACATTATTGGTGATTCTCCAAAGTCTTCCAATCCTCATGCTAATTTAATTTACATTGAGATAAAAGTTGATAGAAATGGTAGATACCGGAGCCACCGATGCATTTGTGGATGTAAAGGTTGCTGCAAAATTTGGACTTAAGTTGAAGAAAAGTCCATCTTATGTCCAAACTATTAGTTCCAAGGCACAAGCCATAGTAGGTATAGCTTATGATGTGCAAATAGTAACTGGAAATTGGACAGGGAAACATAACTTGATAGCAATGACATTGGGTGATTTTGAAGTCATTCTAGCGATTCGTTGCCTTAGAAATATTGTTTTGTTCCTTTTCCTCACTTAGATGGAGTGATGATCATGAATGAGGTTAATCTAAATTTTATTAAGGTTGTTCATCCTTATGGAGAAGCCAAGAAAGTGAAGAACATGACCCCTATCAATTCTACTATTTTAGTTGAGAAAGGATTAAAGAAGGGTGATGAAACTTTCCTTACTGCCTTGATAGAAGTAAAGACGGACGTAAAGGTGGAGGTGCCAGATTGTATGGCAGATTTATTGAAATAATTTGCTGATATGAATTGTCTAGAGTTTCCCAAAAAATTACCGCCAAGAAGGGATATCGATCACAGGATAGAGTTTCTGCCAGGTTCTATTGCATTGCACAAACTCCTTATAGAATGGCTCCTAAAGAGTTGGTTGAATTATAGAAACAATTGAATGAATTGCTAGATGTTGGTTTGATTCAGCCTTTAAAGGCTCCTTTTGGTGCTCCTTTATTATTTCAAAAGAAGGAAGATGGTTAGATGAGGATGTGTATGGACTATCAGGCATTGAACAAAGTAACGGTGAAGAACAAGTATCTAATCCCATTGGTGCAAGATCTTATGGATAGGCTGAGCAAAGCATGTTGTTTTGCTAAACATGATCTTTGGTCAGGTTATTAGCAGGTTCGAATACTAGAAGTAGATAAACCTAAAACTACATGTGTCATGACGTCTGGTTCATATGAGTTTCTTGTTATGCTGTTTGGGTTGACAAATTCCCCGACAACTTTCTGCAACTTGATAAATGATGTTTTATTTGATTACCTTGATGACTTTTTGGTGGTATATTTGAATGGCATTGTCATTTATAGTTGCTCTCTTTATGGGCACTTGTTATATTAAAGTTGGTATTGTCTCATTTGAGGGAGTACAAACTTTATGTGAAGATGGAAAAATGCAAATTTTCTAAGAAGCAAGTGAAATTCCTTGGGCATTTGGTCAGTCAAAACCAAGTAAGAATAGATCCAAAGAAGGTGCAAGCATTGTGGAGTGGCAAGCACCTAATGAGGTCAAAGAAGGTCGTCTTTAGGTTTGACTAACTATTATCACAAGTTCATTGCAGGTTACTAAAACAAAGTCGTTGCATTGAATGATTTGTTAAAGAAAGATGTCAAATGGGAATGGTCTGAAAATGTGATGCAGCATTATAGAAATTAAAGGAAGCCATTGCTTCAGAACCCATTTTCAAGCTACATGACTTTGAGTTACCTTTTTAAATGCATACTGACATATCGGATAAGGCTATTGGGGGTGTGTTTGTGTAAGAAATTCATCCAGTTTCTTTTGAAAGTCAGAAACTGAGTGATGCAGATCAACGGTATTAGACCCATGAAACAGAAATGGTGGCAGTAGTGCGTTGCTTGCAAACTTGGAGGATGTATTATTAGGCACTCATTTCATTGTATGAACTGACAATGTTGCTAATATTTTTTTAAGATGCAGGAAAGGTTAAGTCCAAAGAAAGCATAGTGGTAGGAATCCTAGGTTGAATATGACTTTATATAGGAGCATAAACTAAAAAAACACAACCAAGTTGCTGATGCACTCAGTCGAAAAGAGGTATTTGCTACTATATACTCTATTTCTTGACTTGAAACTAGTTTTCTTGATAGAATCATATTTTTTGTGGCAAATGATCCACTCTATGTCAAATGGATGGGTTAAGTGAAAGATGGGACAATCATAAGGTATTGGATCGAAGAAGATCTCCATTATTTTAAGGGGGAGAATCCTAGTACCTCAAGGCAGCAGATTGTGTAAAGATTTGATGAAAGAGGCATATGATACTCTGAGGGCTAGACACTAGTGTTAAATGGATGTTAGCCTTGCTTTTCCGTGTGTATTTCTGGCCAAATATGGAAGAAGACATTGAAGCTTACATAAAGACTTTTCAAGTTTGTCAAATGGACTAGACAAAATATATGAAAGAGGCAGGTTTGTTGCAGCCTCTACCAATTCCTGAAAGGTCATGGTTGTCAGTATCAATGAACTTCATTTCTATATTTCCAAAGGTTGCTGGCAATGCTTCTATAATGGTGGTAGTAGACAAGTTTCAAAGTATGTTATCATATTTGTTATACCAGTGACTTCCTCATCTGAAGTTACTGTAGGTTTATTGTTCAAGAAAGTGGTGAAACACTTTGGTTTGCCAAGTGACATTATGAGTGATCGAGATGTACGGTTTACAGGTTAGTTTTTGCAGACTTTATTCAGTATAATGGGGACTGATTGAAGATTTTCACAGCAAATCATCCTCAAACTGATGGAGAAAAGTCTATTCAAACTTGTTTTAGGCATGCAACCTATGATATCACTTAAAGTAGTGACGTTGAAAAGTCATGGAATTTACCCTGCTGCTTACAAGTATGTAAAAAAACAAGCATTACATGCTTGTTGAGGCACAAGACAGCTTGAGAAAGGCCCAAAAACGCACGAAGAAGTATGTTGCTCTATATAGACATGCAGAGGAGCTTAATATTGGAGACAAAGTGCTTCTAAAGATCACTCCATAAATCTGGAAGCAGTTCTGAGCAAAAGAAGGTATACGGGACTAATTCAAAGATATGATGGGCTGTTCAAAGTTGTTGAGAAAATTGAGGAAGTTGCTTATAAGTTGAATTTGCCAAAAAGGTTGAAAATTCATCCTACCTTCCATGTTAGTTTTGTGAAATGGTTTCATGAAGATGCTGAAGACCCGGCAGAAATAAGTCAAACAGGGCTCCTCCTTTAAATCCGACGCAGTATAAGACCAAGATGGTGAAAATACTTAATCATCGGATTGTGGAAAACAGCAAGAGAAATACCAAGACAAAATTTTTGATACAACAGATAGGTAAGAGTAAAAGGGATGCAGTTTGGGAGAAATCTCAAAACTTAAGGCAATTTAACAAGCAGATTGAGGACTACCTCAAAACAACCTCGATGGAGGCGTTGAGTTCATATGGTAGGGGTACATTATTAGACCCCCAGTCTAACACATGATGGTCAGCAGGACATGTCAAGGTGCACATTGGCCTTGACATATGCTAAGACAAGAAATGTGATATCATGGTGGCTATGAGATAGTAGGCAGCTTATGATGCCCAAGGTGCTGGAGTATCGGCAAGGCAACCTTAGGCACAATAGGCGGCGATAGCCGCATGGCACCCAGGTGTACATTCGTGCAGGAAATGACATAGACTCAACAAGGCGTTGGCATGATATCGACACTAACTTGGCACAGGAAATGGCATAGCACAGGCGATGACATTGGCATGACATCGACGATGGCATGGCACAGGCAATAACATAGGCATGACATGGTCAAGACAATGGTGTTGTCTAGCCTATGGCATGGACATGGTGATGACATGTTCAAGATACTAGCATAGTCTAGGAAGTGGTGTGGCCTAGGCCGTGACATGGCCGAGGCAGCAGCATGGTGCAGGCAGTGACATGACACCCGATAAGTCATGATACTGGCAAGACAATATTATGACTAAAAGACATGAAAACACAAGGACAAAATATTCTGTGTTGGAAGCTGAAAATATTCTAAGTGTGAAATATGGCAAAATTAGCTAAGAGGCAAGGCTGTCCATGTGCTTGCAGGGGCAGAGCTATAGTATTGTATGGGGGTTCGGCCGAACCCACTAGCTTTTGCATAGATCCTATATTTGTAAATAAAAAATTCAAAAAACATATATGATTATATATGTCCAAACCCACATGCAATGTAATCT
>NC_061121.1:23976769-23999892 GCF_002878395.1 Capsicum annuum | reverse complement strand
AAAACATATATGATTATATATGTCCAAACCCACATGCAATGTAATCTATTGGTCTAGTGGTAGGTGTATCAACCTAGACCCCCAACGATGGGGGTTCGACCCCCACTAATGACATTTTGCTCAATGCTCAATTGCTCTTTTATTTTTTTTGCACTTTGCTGCACATGCTACATTTTGACTATTATTTTTTATTTGCTTTTAGCCTTTTACAACAGTCAACATTCACACACTTTTACACTTTTTTATAAAACCAAAATAAAAAACAAAAACAAAACTAATTATTATTAAAGAAAGGAGAAAAAAAACTTTACCCAAATCACAATACCCATGGCATTACCCAAATTGCACTTTTGCTGCTCTTCCAAGGTGTGTAATGTGGTTTCCATTTTTCTTTCAATTCTTACAGATGCTAGATTGCTTATTGCCAGTCTCACAGTTTTGCATCAGAATTCATGAGTCAGGACCAATAAATTGTGATTAGATTTTTAATTTTGCTTTAGATTTTGGGTTGAAGTGTTTTAGTATGAATTATTTCTGTAATTCTGTTGCAACATATATTTTTTGTATTTTGTGAATTGTGATTGCAATGCATTAGAATAATTTTATAGAAAATTTTGTGTTTTGTGATTCATAGGATCTTTAAGCAAGTGACAATATGATTATAAAATTTTTTTCAAGCCTCAAATTCCTTCAGATACTGCTCCTAGCTCTTCTTTGTCAAGCTCTTCATTGCCTATCAATCTTTTTAAAGTATCGGAGAACGACAAAGAATTGGTAAAGTTGGATCTTAAATCAGACCCTGCTGAAAGAAAATCAATTACAGAATTTCCTCCAAATGTACGTGATCGAATATGGAGATATTACATACAAAAAAAACCTTGTCAACCAGATAAATTTGAGTTTCCCATAAGAGATTTTAGAGGTACACAACGTCACTTTAATCCTAAATGATTTAAACCTTCATATTCTCAATGGTTAGAATATAGCATTAAAGAAGATGTAGCATTTTGCTTATGTTGTTATTTGTTTAAAAATAAGCTCAGAGGATATGGAAAAAGAGTGGGTGAATCTTTCACAATGAAAGGTTTTCAAAGTTGGAACAAAGGCATAGAAAGGCTTAAAATCATGTGCGTGAAGTGAATACTATTCATCGTCGATATTTCAAGATGTGGGTGAAGTGAATAGTGTTCCGAACCCTCGGACTTTAAAGTCTGGATCCGCCTCTGTGTGCTTGTCACATGGGGCAGTCTTCATATTGTGGTGCTGAAATTTGTCTAAGACAGTAAGGGTTGTAATGCCTTAGTAAATTCATGTGACATTGTTCTTTTGTAATTCTAAGAGAATAATAAAGGTTAGGAACTTGTTTCCTGTATATTTTGAGTGTTTTACATTGCTTAATTCTTAGTCTATTCTACTTAGACTGTGTAGTGAGTGTTTGGCTGAAGTTGTGCAGTGTGGCATGACTGCCAAGTGATGGTGGTGCAAAAATCTCAGTATATTATCCTTTTCACAAACTTAAAATTCAAAATCGTATGAATGTAGTTGAAAGTTCACTTGAACTTTTTGTATAGCTTAAACTTAGTATTGGAGAGAAATAGGTACAAATATCATGGAATGCATATAGAGAATTCCTATTCCGTACACTATCAATTGGAAACTATCTCAATTGATTGATTATATTTTACAAAGTACAAAACGAGATGGTATGAAAGCACATTATAGTTGGACAAGTAATTGAGGCTAATTTAAATGCTCCACCATATAATCTTCATATGCAATTAAAAAAAATAGTTAGAAGGAATTTGGTTGTTCTTGTCAAAGCCATGGTTTAGAACTTTAAGCCTTAAAGAAAGAAGGGTAGGTGTAAATATTAGATATGAGAGTTATTTGCGTCAGAATACGAGTGTATAGGGCTAACGCAAAATGATTTTGATCATCTTCTTTACCAACAAGCGACGATGAGATGAGGGTGTTGAAAAGGAAGATTATATTGATGGATATTTTACATGGTTAAAGATGTTTATAGCATAGGAAATGGTGGCAGCTATGGTGGAGGATGAAATGAGAATACGACTGAGAGGGTAAGTGGGGAGAATAAGCCCAATTGTGAACATGTGAGCATGCACTTGCTTGAGGGTGGCTATGTTTTTTATTGTTCTATGAGTTTGAAAAGCAGATTTTGGGATCAATGTTCTCATGTGATGTTCTCGAAGCTTTGCAAGACAAACAAAATCTCTCACAAGTCATTAGTACAGAATGAGAGATATCTCTTTGATGGTGAAGTAGCACATGTTTAATCACATGGCAGAACTCAACACTAATTCTGATCATTCCCACATCTACAAATCAAAAGATAACACTAAAATGACAGGTACTCAGACAACAGATGAAGGAAGTTCTTCATTAAGAAAAAAGAAAAATGAAAAAATAAATATAGAAAAAATAGTAGTAGACTTAATTAAAAAGTTGTTAGCAGAACAATTGCCTAAGGAGATAGCAATGAATCCAAAACTACCATAGAAAAGACCCAGAATTTCTTTAATTTCAAGAAAAGAAATAAGATCACCTAGAACTGGAACAAGACCAGGATTATCAGACGGAGATAGTGACGAGTATGAACAAGAATACAAATCAGCCATGGATCAATTTTCCCAAGACCCAAACGCAGACGATGATTCAGGAATGGAGTTTGACTCAGAAGTTTTACACCATTTGGATACGTAAACAATGGAGATATCTACAAAAGACAAAATAATAGATGTATGAAATATAAGATAAATAAATGAATGGAGGAGAATTAAAGAAAGATATTATCCGTCGGGCCCACCCAAGTTGATAAAGTCTTGCTAAAGTCTTTATAAAGAAGAAAATTGCACATGTAATGAAAATAAAAATGTCTACTCGACAATTTATGGATAGCATATAATAGAAGAGATAATAGTTATTTTGTTTCAGTTCTAAATGCATTAAGTTGTTATTTTACTGAGAAAAATACTACTTTTTCACAAGAAATTGTTATTTTCACAATATATTCGGGTATGCAGAATCTGTAAAGCAGAACAACAACTTCATCTAGTTCAAGTTTATAAACAAGAACACAATGAAGTATATCAATACCCTCAACACAACATCAAAATGATCTTTCCAAGAGGTGTATTTATTTTTTCAGAAATAATAGATGAAGTAGAAATGAATAAGGCCAAGTCGTCCGAATTCATAGAGTTTTCTTAAGGAAATAATTTCCCTCACTGTACCCGAGGTTGTGGAATTTTTCCTCCCAGGATAAAATAGCCTTCAATCTGACTATAGCAGTACCTCCAATAGGCGGATTCTATGAACGCACTGAATAATTTAATGATCACACAGAATAGTTTTTTCAAGAGAAGAAGAAAAGTTTATAATCTAAAATTTCTGTAATTTCCATATCAAATCTGTGGATGAAAACTAGGTTATTTATAGCCACAAGATGCTTTTTTAGAAAGAGGCAATGGTTCACTTCAAAGGTTGCACCTTTGATATAAGTTCATGCCTGTTCATCAAAGATTGCATCCTTTCCTGAACAGTCATATCTTTCCATGAATCAATGTGTCTTTTGCTGAATAGTTACATCTGTTTGTTCAACCAGTGCATCAGTTCAATTAAAAAGAAGAAAACAGTGCATCAGTTCCGAAGCAATGCAACATTTCCGAAGTAGTGCAACTGTTCTACGTCACTGTTCACGTAAAACAGTAGCATCAGTTCCTGCGTCACTGTTACTGCATGCATATATACATACGTAAATGGAGGATTAAACATAAAAATATTTACTGTATTTTATCTTGGCATTGTTCGGAATTTAAATAAAGTTTGTCCAAAAAGATAGATCTCATCGATCGATCAATTGACAAATCCAAATCCAAATTCGAAGTCGAGGCCGAGCAAGCGACGATGACGGCGCGAGGCATCTCTATTTTCTTGCCTCACTTATCCATGTGGAAGTGTGTTTCACAATATAAACACTTTAAAGTTCTCTTCTTCCACCAATGTGGGAGAAAGAGTAAACTTTCCAATTTTGAGTACACTTTCCATTTTGGTGTAAACTCAATTTTTTCTCTTCCACTTGATTTCTCCATTTTCCATTCAACAAACATATAGAACCTAACAATCCCCCACATGAATGGGAATGGCTATTTTTCATAAAACTTTAACTGACAAGTATATGATCATGAAGCAAAGACTGATTGTATCTGGATAAGTGGGTTTCTCTTTGAACTTTCCATAGTGAACATGCATCAGATGCACTTAGTCAATCGGTAGATTTGATATATTTGAACAGTCGAGCTTTAATGTACACGTAGACAACAAATGTCACACAACCAACCTTTTACCATTTATGGTTCTTACAGTTTTATTCTTTTCAGCCATGAACAAGTCCCGGTTTTATGAGAGCTTAGAGAATAGGCCTTTACTAACATTCTCTTTGAAGCGGCTTCCACTTCACCCTTGCATAGGTGATTTCTAAATGTTCAATCCTGTAGATTAAACTATTTGGTCAAATCTACCAAATTTAGATAATCATTAAAAGACTTTTCACCTTAAGTCTTATCCTAGTTTACTATACATTGTCTACATCATGAGAATGGGTTGGGTAATTTACAATATTGAACCTGTCAGATACAACTTTGTTTGATCTCCTTAAACCTAGCTCTTGGGATCTCCAGTCTGCTAGGTAGAGTTACTACCATGCTGACTTGTCCTAGTCCTTAAACTCATTTCCTTGGATGTCCTTTCTACTCCTTCTCTAGATAGGCCTTTTGTAAGTGGATCCGACACATTATCCTTTGACTTTACATAGTCTATAGTGATAATTTCACTAGAAAGAAGTTCTCTAATGGTATTATGTCTTCGTCTTATATGATGAGATTTACCGTTATACATCAAGCTCCCTGCCCTACCTATTGCCGCTTGGCTATCACAGTGTATACATACTGGTGCCACTGGCTTGGGCCAATACGAAATATCTTTCAAGAAATTTCGAAGCCATTCTGCTTCTTCACCAACTTTATCTAATGCGATAGATTCAGATTCTATTGTAGAGCGAGCAATACACATCTGTTTGGATGATTTCCTAGAGACTGCTCCTCCACCGATAGTAAATACATATCCACTTGTTGATTTTACTTCGTTTGATCCGGTGATCCAATTTGCATCACTATATCCTTCAAGTACCACAGGATATTTAATATAATGCAAAGCATAATTTAGAGTGTATTTAAGATACCCCAAAACTCTTTTCATTGTCATCCAATGAGTTTTGTTGGGATTACTCATGTATCGACTCAATTTACTGATAGCACATGCTATGTCTGGTCGTGTTCAGTTTATTATATACATTAAACATTCCAATACTCTTGCGTACTACAATTGTGAGTCACTTTCACCTTCATTCTTTCAAAGTGCAAAGCTCGCATCCAATGGAGTCTTGGCAATACCGAATTCCATATAATTAAACTTGTCAAGTACCTTTTCGATATAATGAGACTGTGATAATGCCAACCCTTGTGGAATTTGATAAATTCTTATACCTAAGATCACATCTACAACTCCAAAGTCCTTCATATCAAACTTTCTCTCGAGCATTTATTTTGTTGCATTTATGTCAGAAATGTCTCTACTGATGATCAACATATCATCCACATATAAACATACAATGACTTAGTGATTTGGAGTTTCTTTAATATAAACACATTTATCACATTCATTTATTTTGAATTCATTTGCCAACATGGTTTGGTCAAACTTCGAATGCCATTGTTTTGGTGCTTACTTTAGTCCATATAACGACTTGATAAGTTTACACACCTTTTTTTTCTTTACGGGAACCACAAAACCCTCAGGTTGTTCCATGTATATTTCTTCCTCCAAATCTCTATTTAGGAATGAAGTTTTCACATCCATTTGATGGATTTGAAGATCATATACCGCCACCAAGGCAATTAACATTCGAATCGAGGTTATCCTTGTTACTGGTGAGTATGTATCAAAGTAATCAAGGCCTTCCTTCTGTTTGAATCCTTTTACTACAAGTCTTGCCTTGTATTTGTCAATAGTACCATCCGCCTTCATTTTCCTTTTAAAGATCCATTTAGAACCTAAAGGTTTATTTTCGGGAGGAAGGTCAACCAATTCCCATGTATGGTTGCTTAAGATTGAATCTATCTCACTATTGACTGCCTCTTTCCAAAAGGATGAGTCTAACGACGACATTGCTTCTTTAAACGTTTGAGGCTCATTTTTTAAGAGAAATGTTACAAAATCCGATCCAAACGAAGTTGAAGTTCATTGAAGTGTACTATGTCTTGGATTTTCTTCATTACGTACATTCTCATTTGTTTCATCTCGAAGTCATTTAGATCCTCCACTAGACTATTCATATCTAAGTTTATACGGATAAATATTTTCAAAGAATTCAGCATTGTCTGATTCAATTACCGTATTTTCACTAATATCCGGATGTTCAAATTTATGAACCAAAAATCAACATTCTTTACTACTTTTAGCATATCCTATGAACAAGCAGTCCACCGTTTTAGGTCATATCTTAACCCTTTTAGGTATAGGAACTTGAACCTTCGCTAGACACCCCCACACTTTGAAATATTTTAAGTTAGGTTTCCTTTTTTTTCATTTTTCGTAAGGAATTGATTGTGTCTTATTATGGAGAACTCTTTTGAGTATACGATTGGCCGTAAGGATAGCCTCCCCCCATAAGTTTTGCGGTAAACCAGAACTTATAAGTAAGGCATTCATCATTTCCTTCAAAGTTCAGTTTTTCCTTTCCGCAATTCCATTAGATTAAGGTGAATATAGGGCCGTAGTTTGATGGATTATTCCATTCTCTACACATATTTGCTCAAAGGGAGATTCATATTCTCCGCCCCTATCACTTCTTATCATTTTGATCTTTTTGTCTAACTGATTTTCAACTTCAGTTTTATATTGCCTAAACGCATCTATTACTTCATCCGTACTACTTAGCAAGTAAACATAACAATATCTAGTGCAATTGTCAATAAAATTTATGAAATACTTTTTCCCACCATGTGACGGTGTTGACTTCATATCACAAATGTCAGTGTGTATTAAGTCTAAGGGATTGGAATTCCTTTCAACGGACTTATAAGGATGTTTCGCATACTTCGATTCCACACACGTTTGACACTTAGATTTATTGCACTCAAAGTTTCGCAAAACTTCTAAGTTAATCAGTTTTTGTAACGTTTTGTAATTAACATGGCCTAAACATTCATGCCATAAATCATAAGACTCAAGAAAATAAGACAAATTTAAACTTTTATTTATTTCAACAGTCATCACATTCATCTTATAAAGGACTTCGGTCAGATAGCCTTTTCCTACATACATTTCTCCTTGGCTAATTACAATTTTTTCAGAAACAGCTACACATTTGAATTCGTTCTTATCTAGAAGTGAAACAGAGATTAAGTTCCTACGTAATTCGAGAACATACAAGACATTGT
This sequence comes from Capsicum annuum, assembly GCF_002878395.1. Taxonomy (NCBI): domain Eukaryota; kingdom Viridiplantae; phylum Streptophyta; class Magnoliopsida; order Solanales; family Solanaceae; genus Capsicum; species Capsicum annuum. The sequence goes on along the minus strand of NC_061121.1, from coordinate 23,992,372 downwards.
TAAGTGTCAAGACCTTGAGCGAAGTCATTTTCAAGCATATTTTCCCTGTTTCTTCCACCTTAGCAGTAGCGGAGTTAGCCATGTAGATCATTTCTTCTACTTGAGCCGGAGCAAATGAAGAAAATAACTCTCTGTTGGCACAAACATGGTGGGTGGCACCAGAATCCATCCACCATTCGTAAGGACTTCCTGTCAAGTTGCATTCAGTGAAAATAACACACAAATCATCGCATTTTTTACTGGATTCAATCATATTTGCTTGATACTTTTTCTTTTCTTTCTTCAAGGATCGACAATCTGTGGACTTGTGGCCAATTTTGCCATAATTGAAGCATTTTCCCTTAAACTTTTTCTTGGGTTGATTGCTTCCATGTTCAACTTTCTTTCTTTTCTTTAAATTGTTTTGGTCATCTTCTACAATATGTGCTCCATTAATTGTAGAATTCCCCTTTGTCCTTCTTTCGGCAGCTTTATTATCCTCTTCAATACGAAGTTGGACACTAAGATCTTCAATGGTCATCTCCTTGCGTTTTTTATGCTTTAAGTAGTTTTTAAAGTCTTTCCACAAAGGTGGTAGCTTCTCAACTGTCGCTGCTACTTGGAAAGCATCATTCACAATTAAACCTTCTACTAGGAGATCATGTATGATGACTTGCAAATCCTGTACTTAAGAGACAACAGATTTGCTATCTATCATTTAAAGTCAGGAATCTTGCAACAAGGAATTTCTTAATTCCCGTATCCTATGCTTTATATTTCCGTTCAAGTACCCCCCACAGTTCCTTTGATGTGTTGGTTCCACTATAGACATTTTAGAGGTCGTCTTAGAGACCACTCAGAATATAGTTCTTGCAAAGGAAGTCCGAATGTTTCCAAGCTTCTACAATAACGAAGCGGTCTTTGTCTGAGGTTCCCTCGAGCATCTTAGGAACGTTTTCGCTAGTGAACCGTTATAGACATAAAGTGGTGAGGTAAAAGAACATCTTTTACTGCCACCGCTTGAAGTCAACGCCCGAAAATTTTTGGGGCTTCTCCGCCAGTGCCATTGTTGGTGGAGCATTTGTGTGGCTTGATGAAGTAATATTGTTTTCCCCCACAGTCGTAGCCACGTCATGCATTTGACTTTTAGTTGTCATTTTTCCTGTCACCACAAGACAGAAAAATTTAGTATTTTTCAGAATACTATTTATAGAGTTAAATCACTTGAAACTCTTCTTCTTGTTTCTAGTTAGCGGTGAAGTTTTTATTACTTTGAATCTTCAACCAAGTGAACCTTAACTTGTGATGAAGATTTTATGTCTTCTAATCACTAGTTAAATTCAAGCGGAGTAGAAAGCTTAAGTTTTAATCTCCCAAAACAAGTAATACAGATTCTGTAAATGTTATTTCCTTAAGATTATTGTTTCCACAATATATTTGGGTATACATAATCTGTCTAACAGAACAACAACTTCATCTAGTTCAAGTTTATAAACAAGAACACAATGAAGTATATCAATACCCTCAACACAACATCAAAATGATCTTTCCAAGAGGTGTATTTATTTTTCCAGAAATAATAGATGAAGTAGAAATGAATAAGGCCAAGTCGTCCGAATTCACGGAGTTTCCTTAAGGAAATAATTCCCCTCACTGTACCCGAGGTTGTGAAATTTTTCCTCCCAGGATAAAATGGCCTTCAATCCGACTATAACGGTACCTCAAATAGGCGGATTCTACGAACGCACTGAACGGTTTAATGATCACACAGAATAGTTTTTCAAGAGAAGAAGAAGAGTTTATAATCTGATTTCTGTAATTTCTATTTCAAACCTGTGGATGAAAACCAGGTTATTTATAGCCATAAGATGCAGGCAATGGTTCACTCCAAAGGTTGCACCTTTGCTGTAAGTTCATGTCTATTCATCAAAGATTGCATCCTTTCCTGAACAGTGATATCTTTCCATGAATCAGTGTGTCTTTTGCTGAATGGTTGCATCAGTTCAGTTAAAAAACAGAAAACAATGCATCAGTTCTGAAGTAATACAACATTTTTGAAGCAATGCAACTGTTCTGCGTCACTGTTCACGTAAACAGTAGCATCAGTTCCTACGCCACTGTTATTGCATGCATATATACATACGTAAATGGAGGATTAAACACAGAAAATAGAACAAATAAATTTTTTCCAAAAAGATAGATCTCATCGATCGATCCAAATCCAAAGCCGAGGCCGAGCCGAGCTAGCAATGACGACGGCGCGAGGCATCTCTATTTTATTGCCTCACTTATCCATGTGGAAGTGTGTTTCACAATATAAACACTTTAAAGTTCTCTTCTTCCACCAATGTGGGAGAAAGAGTAAACTTTTCAATTTTGAGTACACTTTCCATTTTGATGTAAACTCAATTTTTTCTCTTCCACTCGATTTCTCCATTCTTCATTCGACACACATATAGAACCCAACAGAAACAACCTGAACCAATAGTTAAAACACCAGACGGTAAAATATTAGAATTAAAAGGAAGACTAAAAATATTAGAAATAAGAGTTTATAACCTCGAAAAACATAAAGAGGTAATTACAAAGTTTATATATATATATATATATATATATATATATATATATATATATCACATAGGTAAACAAAAATTACACACCAGGGTACTATGGGTAATTCCTTTTTAATTTGATAAGGCCAGGTTTTAAGATTCCTTCCTTTTTTAATCAACATATTGCTACAATTTATCCCAATAACTGCTGCCAAGGATGTGACCTTGTTGGTTTTTCATCATTGCCCGAAATAGTTGAAAATATCATGAGAAGTTTTGGAAAATGATGAGACCAAAAAATATACTTACCAAGATTAGACGGAATCTTACTAGTTCACTTGGTTGGCTAACCTCTACTTTTGAAGAAAAAAAAGGAGTATGCCTGCATCTCAACCATTCCAACCCCTATGAGATAGTTTGAGCATTCAATACCACAAGGCGGAAGGACACAGAACAGAACCTTCGACACAAAGCCATATTTGTACTTTGCACGAACTTGGTGGGATCATGAAATTTGAACATAGAATTTTGGCAGATAACGTAATAGTAATCAACAAATAGCTACAAAACCAAATCAATTTTGGCAGATAACGTAACAGTAATCAAAACACTAGATTTATAGCCTCTATCCAATGAGTTTAATACCCAAGAGCATGATAAATTGCCACGCACTATGTTTAGGTCACCAAAGTCAGCCTAAAACCTGAAAAATAATGTCAACTTTAAGATTTTAAAAGAAGAATTAACTACAATATGTTTACAAAAGTTAACATCTAAATTCTAGTGAGCTTTATCCAAAAACTTATAGGATTAAAAGATTTGAAAAATAATATGAAGCAAAAGAATCTTTTATACATTTGTGTGTCTCATATATAATATGTCGACACAAAAGATTGACTTAGCTATAACATTAATGTGTATAGCTGTGGGCTACAAGTAGACTAGAAAGACACGCTATTTTTCTTCCCATTTATATTTCTTTTGGTTTTCCATCTGTTGTCCGATACTCATATTGGAGCCCGACTAAATCGAATTCACGCCGGGTAGGGCTCCATTCGGAGATAGCGCTCCCAATAAAGTTTTCTTCGTGCCTAGGATCGAACCCTCGACCTCTGGTTTAGGGTGGAGCAGCCCCATCCACTGAACTCTTCCCATTTATTACTATTACTTTATTGAGGAAAATTCAAAAATTGCGGTACTTTAAGTTTTAATCATCAGTTATAGCGATAATTTGACAAACTGCCAATTTTACCATGATTTCACTAACTACCAAACTAAGTAATGGTTGATTTAAAAAACTTGGAATATAGTGTGTTGATTCATTTTTTATCAATGTATCAATTTTCGCTGGCAAAGCAAACAGATACAGATTGATACAACTCAAGTGAACTCGTTTGGTAGAGTGTATAAGAATAATGTAGAATATAGTATATTAGTAATGCCTGCATTAGTAATGTTTGTATTAGTTATGCTTGTATTATTTCTTATATATTGTTTGGTTTGATGTATAAGAAATAATATATCTTACAGAATTTCTATAAAAGAAGTGTTTGTTTACAAAAATACCCTTCTTTGACTTTGTACATTTTTTTTTTGCAACAAAGTTCTTTTGTCATCTCAAACATAATTAGTATTGTTAAACTAGTATATAGAGATTTAGAATTAATTCCAAGACCTTCGTCTTTGCGCGTGAAATATTACGCTGACGGATTAAAATAGTCGAAACAAAAATAAAATACAAGATGTAAAATTAAGAAATAGTCTCAACAATTTTTTTAAATTTTCTTAAAGACCCTCGAAGCAAAACAAAAATATGTGGCGGTTATTTAAATCAATTATTCATTGTTGTAAATTAAAATGGCGGGAAAATAAATTGTGAAATGTTTTGAGAAGATTCACTATTGAAAATTAAAATGGCGAAAAAAGAAATTGTGAGATATTTTGAGAGGAAAATTGAGGGGTATTAAGGTGATTTAATAAGTTAATGCATGTTAAAAGTCTTTGTATTACTAATACATAAAAAATGAAGTATATTACTAATACACACTTAACACAATAGAGTGTATAACTAATGCTTGCATTAGTCATACATAGACAAAAAGACATACCAAATAAGATATTAGTAATATACATTAATTAATGTATGCATTATATTTTCTAATACGTTCTACCAAACGAACTCATTGAGTGAAACACATAAAACTCAAGCTATCGCTATATATCATGACTTTTCAAAACACTTGATATTTTGAGTAAATACAAAACATATGTTTTCTCAATCAGATAATTTTCCATATTTTATTAGTGTTGATCATCTAATCAAGCTTTTTTTTAAATAAAGGTTTATTCCACTAAAGCAAGATTAATTAAACTAGATGTCAGCTCGGTTCCGATATATTTAATTTTCATATATGTTTTTTATTATTTTGAGGTGATACAGATACTAATATAGAAAAAACAGTTAAACATTTAAAGTATGTTTTGATAAATAGTTGGTCAAAGTTTTAATAAAAAATTTGTACATATGATAGTTTAGGTATGAAATACGAAAATCAAATACTCTAGATGTGTTTTTGACCCTTCATTCTTCCATTAACATTTTTATATCATGGTTTTATTGAAAATCAAATGAGAGAATGAGTCAAAATTTTGTTAGTTTTCTAATTTTATATGAGGTAAACATTGCTAATTACCGACTTATGGATCTTAAATTATTACATGCCTTATTCTTTACCTAAACTTACTAAATTTTACTTACACAATATCCATTGTCAACAAGCTAATTTGTGGAGTAGTGGTTTCTTTGTTGCTATTGTTTAGAAATCAAATAAGTTAGTTTCCTAGTATTTAGGCTATATGAAATGATATGAATAGTTGTAACGATCTTAAAATTTGATGAAATATGTAAAATTTGTGATTTTATGTGATTTGAATATATTATCCCACTCTGTAGTTCCATTATGGTATTTCTGGGGTGTGGGGGTGATTGACATGGTTTCGATGCATTTTGATATCATTTATGTGATATTGTGATTTTTTGTGGCTTCAACTACCCTATTTTGGACTTATGTGGATATCTTTTGATCCGTACAATAAATGTCTGAACAAACTACGCCAACAGATCGGTAATGATAATTTTAGGGTGGTAGCATGTTTGGTGTGAATTTATGGCTTTAAATCTCATTTCGATCCTTAGTTTGGAAAATTACGATTTCGAATTTCGAGAATCAACTTTGTGAAAATGATATTTTTTAAAAAAATTTGATATCACCGTTGAGTCTGGAGCATCGAATTCAATATGGTTCCATAATTCGTTTGCGTGTATCGGACTTCAAACGAATCTCGGGCACCCATTCGAAGTCCTTTTTTTGACTTAATTTCACTACAAGAAAAAGGTTAAATTGTGACGGAATATTTTTGTCACAATTTATGACAGAATTTTGACTAATTTATGACGGATTATTTTTTTTTACAAATATAAAAATTTTAATTTTTTTATTTTCACATAAAAATTCAAAGAGTAACTGATCTGTGACAATTTTTTGACAAATTTAAATATAATTTTTGTGACAGATATATTTTTTGTCACAAATTAAAATTGATATGAAAAAATAATAACTTTCTGTCACAAATCCGTTACTAAATTTGTGACAGATTGAACATTCCATCACAATAATTTTTTTTTTTAAAATAACTAATGTAATGAAAAATTGTGACGAATTTATTCCGTCACAATAAAATATATATATATATATATATTTATATATATATTTGACAGATTTATTTCCATCAAAATCAGAAATGGGCGATTTCCCTCTAAAAAATTTTAACATTTTTAATTTCCCTCAATTTTATTTTTACATCTTTTTGAGTTTCCCTTCAAACCCTTAATTTTCATTTCAATTTCTTCACAGTGTCAGTTTCCCTCAAACCCTTCACTTTCTTCTCAATTTTTCATTGTGCACAAGAAATCGAATTAGCTAAGTGAGTTTGCTTTTAGGGACGGGAGCTGAAAACTTGCTAAAGGTCAGATTTTGTTGTGTCTTCATCGAACAGGTATATGTTGACAGTTGTGGTGATAGTTTATAGATGTAGATTGTCTGTGGTGATTGCAAATGCACCCACTGTTGATTATATGGATGTATTGTAAAATTCTGACTCCGACACTCTATATATGTATTGATTTCATGAATCATAAGATATTGTTTTCTCAATCAACATGAACTTGGCAGAAAATAAATTATAATAGATGTATCCTTGTAGATAAAACAACGAATCTGGGTCAAGATTAATTTTAATTAGCATTCTTACCCAAGGGTATCAAGTTGGGGTTGTCTCGAACTGACCCAGCCCCCGTAGTCTTATATTAGGTTTGGTACTTGACAGGAGCCCTTCAAGTATGGTTCCAGTGTAGTTTTTTAAGTGTGATTGCAGTGTTTATGGACATAAAACTTAGTATGTTCAACTTTAACTAATTTGATTATTGTAATACCTAATCTAAGTTTGAGGTAATGGATCTACTTATTTGCCGGGACTGGTCTACCTTCCATTAGTGTTGATAGTCGATAGATGTAGATTGTCCATTTTGATTGCAAATGCACCCTGTGTTGATTATGACCTTGTTCTGTTCATCTTTGTGTTGTTTCATTCTTCACTTGTTTAGCTTTTTGCAATTGATTCTCTAGAGAAAGAACCCGGGTTGTTGTTGGTATTCTAGGTTGTTAGCTTGTTTCTTTCATTGTTAACTCCATAAGAAGTTCGTTTCTGTTGTGTTTATATTTTAATTCAACGAATTTAAGTGATTTCTTTAAATATGGTTATTGTCGTGAAAGAAGCACTAGGGATATAAGTGTATCGTGGCCAATGCTACTGTTCGCTCTATTACATTATGTTTCATTCTAACTAGGAAGCTAACAAAAGAGCAAAAGTATGGCTTAAGTTAAAGAAACTGAACAGATGTGAACTGATAAAATTTAGATATGAGTCAACACTATAGGTACAATAGACCTTTAGCTTTCGAAAAATAGGAAGGAATAGAAATTCCACCAAAACATCTGTGATTCCTATTTTGCAATCGAACACAAAAGATACAATAAGGGATCATCTTCCAGACTTTCTTGATGGCTCTGTCAACTTTCCAACTATTCTAGCCTTCAACTGTTTCTTTAATGCCTTGAGGTATGATCCAACTTATACGCATGGATAGAAACATAGACCACATGTCTGTAGCTACTGGGCAAAGTCAACAGATTCTGGATTCTGATAGCACATGTAACATTCTGCCTACCAGCTGAATTTTCATTCTGCAGAGGTTGTTTTGCGTGAGACAAGTTTCTCTGAGAACTGTCCATGAGAAGCATGCAACTTTTGTGGGAAGCTTGATATTTTAAGTAACTTTAGTAGTGTTATCTGTGTTAACAGAGTGATTTTAGGAAACAATTCATTCAGATAAAGTTTATTTTGAATGTACTTAAGCTAATTAATGAAATATTCTAAATGGGTGAATATAGAAGAAACATCTGAAATATGTTAGGGGCAGTCTATATATACAAAACTATGATGATGATAAATGTTATAAGGGAATACAAACTAGTTGAGATAAAGATTTGGTCGGTACATTTATGTTTGGTTTGGTGTTGGTTAGGAGTTTGTTTAATTTGGTTGGAGATTAATGTCTGTTTAGGGGTGACTGGTGAGTGATGTTTAGAGAACCTTTAGTTCCAGAAACCCCTTCTTTACTTTTTTTCTCAATTCTAAGTACAACTTTTTAGGACCAAGAACAACGTCCAGAACTCAGGGGTAATAGGTTCATCCATTTCTAATTTTAGAAACCCTTAATTGTCCTAAAAGAAATTCAGTGGTATTTACTTTGTCAAAAGATGTTTGTGTTATTAGAACAAAAATGTGCCTAAAATGAAGCAGTTACAGCTTACTGAGGACATAACCCTAGATTGGAAGGTCTAGAGGACGCGAATTAGGATAGAAGGCTAGTGCCATTTTGGTTCGTTAGTGTAGGGTATTACTTTGTCTTCACTATTGTTTCTTGCTTAAGCTATGTAAAAAATAAAACTTGAGTTATGAAGGCTAAAAGTTTCTTTTTTCAAGAACTTTGTTTTGCAGCTATAAAATACTTGTCATTTTAGAATATGGTGACATGTCATCATTGGTTGCTGGTTCTCTTGATAATCCTAGTACCATAGATATCCCTATTGGGTCTAGTAGCAGCTCATCAACACCTAGGTGGTTGGTCATATTAGTTGTAGGAGAAAAGTAAGAGAAGATATTTTTACAAAAGTTATTTACTTTTACAGAAAAATAAATTTCATAAAATGTATAATTTACTCTTTATAATTATATTCCAAGTTTGTCCCTAATGGTTATTCTATCTCAAAGACAAATCACATAAAATTTTAAAGAACGACAAGATGCTACTGGATACACATGGAGGGGTGTTACTGAGTCCACTCATAAATTCTATTGGCATGAATTCATGGTAAATATTGCTTTATATTAAAAATTTATAATTTTGTTGTTGTGTTTATGTCCCTTAAATAATTTTTTTTTTAGAAATCATATCAGTGAAATCCTACAGGGAACTCCATAATCGAATGCACTTGGAAGAAGGTGGCATTCAACTTATATACAAAAAGACCATATCACTGGCGAAGAGAAATAAACAAACCAAATTTTGTGTTGGATGATGTTTGGCAAATCTGAAAGACATATTGGGCTTCTGATGAGTTTAAGAACAAATCTCATATTGCAACTCAAAATCGATGTAGTGACTGGTGGTCCGGACACTGGTTCAAGCAACTATACCGATGGTTCCAGGTCAACAGTGAAGCATACTATAAAATTGATAAATTTCGTACTTTAATAGATTAATTCTTTAACTTTATCTTTGCTTTTAACGTTGAACTTTTTTTCAGGCAATCGAATGGGCCTGAACCAAATTCATGGGAGATATTTAAGAAGTTGCACCAAAAAAAAGGATGGCAGTTTTGTTGATGCCAAGTCTAAGAGCATTAATGTAAGTTTGCTAATAAGCTTCTCATTTTTTAGATCTTAAAAGCATGAGATCAATATAGCTCTCATGAATTAGTGAAGCTGTGTAGGGCCCAATTTTGATTCACTACACTTGTTGCAATCTTTTACTCTTAAAAATCTAGTTTTGTTGAAATCTTGAAGTCTAGTGAAACCGTGTGTGGCCTATTTCGATTCACTAGCTTTGTTGTTGACATCTTTTTATTCTTGTTATGGTTTACTTCTTATGTTTGAACTTGATCCTGTATCAATACCTCTATGGTCCATCTTTTGGTTTCTTCTAACTTTTCTACTTGATGAAAGAGACTTTGATAACTGTTGTTGAACTGTGACGCACGAATAATTCATGGAGTTTAACACATTCATCAAATCGCAATGCCACTATTTGTTTATGAAATTTCTAAAGGAGTTTACTTCTGCTATATTCATGTCGTTCTCTTTTTCCCCTTTTTTCTATGTCCTCCCACTGCTCTTGAGTTTTTCCCAAACGAAAATCTCCAATCTAGAAATACAACACATTGATGGATTTCAGTTTCTTTTCTTTGTTCGTCCAGTCTAGTCTTCGAGTTGGTTAACTAATACAATATTTATTATTTCAACAAGTCACTTTATTTATTAAAAAAATATGAAATTGTTGAGCGTAAATAGAGGAACAACAAGCTTTTAGAATAGGCATAGGTAAATAAAAATCAAAGCAAATTTCATACAAAACACTATAATAGACAAATGATAATATATAGATTATGGAATATAGAGATTCTCATTGATAATAGACAGCAGCTTTATGTAGTTACTAACAGTATAGGTGATATTGGTATATTTATGTATATTGTTAAAGCTGCGTTTACAACGATGAAAATGTACAAGATTTTTACCGCAGATACCATAAAGCACAGATAAATGCTATAAGGATCAGTGATAAACTAGCTAAGTATATGATCCTTTTTCCTATTAGAGTTGTAAAAAGTACTCCTTATACTTATACAAGGATCAGTGATAAATTATGCTACAAGGATCAGTGAGTAATCTCTGACTATGCAATTTTAATTTTTTAAATTGGTCAAAAGTGAACATGTTCTATTCTAAATTTAATCCTGCCTTTTGTAAGTCAAAAACACCATACTTGGTACTCTTCTAAATTTATGTAACTATACATGATAAAACACTTTGTTAGACTCATCCTTAAAATACTTCTATAAGGTATCTCATTTCTGTATTCCTAAAATATTTTTTTTCAAACACCTACATCTTATAAGCTTTAAGAATCAGAAAATTTCACTACGTCCGCCGGCTGAAAAAGGCCATACAAATTGAAGGCCTAACTTGAGTAAAGCAAGTAGTGCTGATTGAAGAATCAATAATCCATGACCACAAATAAATCCATCAGCCATGCTTTGCTGAGAGTGATCTAGAGGTCAAAATTGTGGTTGTTGAAATGAAAAATAGCCTGATGGCCTCTTCTCTTCAAGTTCTTCCTTCTGCACTCTTTACGAACACTAGTCTGACTATTTTTTTTATTCTGCCTATTACCATTTTTTTCGTACTATTTTTTTTGCTGATTATTTGTATTTTTTAGGATAAAATGGAGGTTGTCATAGCTACTGCTCTTTAGGGATCAACAGATGATTTATTAGAAGATCAAGAGTTCGATATAAATCGCATGTACTTTGATGTTATGGGTGGAGCAAAAAAAACAATATGTGTATGGATTAGGCTCTCAAGCTTCAACCTTGTATAAAGATATGACATGCAATTTGCCTATAGTGTCCGATCATGTTGCCGAAGAGTGCATCAAAATACTTGAGAAAGAGGTGTCGTATATGAGAGAAAATCAAGAGAAAGTTCTTCAAGATCGTGTAGAGTTGGAGGTGCAATAACGAGTAGAGAAAGAGGTTTTCCATTTGAGGCAACAAAGTGATGATCGATTCAAATCTATGGAGGAGCAATGGTCTCGCATGATGAGCAATATGACATTATCTTCTCGTTCATTTAGTAATCCTACTCTCCCTAGTAAGGACTAATCTAATGCTTAAGTGATTAATATTTTGAGACTTTAGTTACGTGAAGTGTCGACTTGAACATTGTCACACTTTTTTGGATAGTTATAGGCTTTAAATTTTAAACATTGGTAGACTTTTTCTTATTGAAGTTGAGATTTTGCATGTTTTAATTAACTTAAGGCATTTTTTATTATAAATCTTGTATTATGTTTTATATATTTATATATATTGTGAGAGAGAGAACATAGTATTTTGTAATTATTATTTATTAATTAAAAATTTAAATAAATTTGTGACAGATTTAATTTGTCACAATCTATCCTAATCTGTTACTAATATTGATAAGAGGGTCATATTGTGACTGAATTAGTCTGTCACAAATTATTTGTAACGAAATATGTTGTCACAATTGTGGTGACTAGGTTTGAAAATTTGTTACGAAAATTATTCTGCCACTATTTTATAACAGAATATTCTGTCACAAATCTGTTATAAATTTGTGATGAAATTTATGTCAAATTTAAGGATTTATATTGTGACGGACGATCTGTCTCAAGTCCGTCATAAGAAATTTGTGACGAAACTTAAATCCATCACAATAATTTTATGATCAAAAGTTCTGAGACGCACGCTTTTTCGTCACAAATCCATCACAATCAATGATTTGTGACAGATTTATGACTAAAATCTCTGTCGCAATTTAGCCATTTTCTTGTAGTGTAAAAAACTGTCATAAAAAATTTGTAATATAAAAACAGCTTTTACCCCTCTTTTTTATCCATTTTGCCCATTCTTTCACCTTACCTCTTGATAATTAAATCCTAAAATAGTGTAAGAGCTTAAAAGTGAAGCTTGTGGGAGCTTGGGAAGCTAGATTTTCTTGTGAGAGCTTGGAAAGCTAGATTAACATCTATCGATTCTACTATGAATTTAAGGTGAGATTTCATACTAATTCTTGATTCTACTTCGATTTTTGATTTTAACACGAATTCAAAAATTTATTCGGTAAAACTCAAAAATATTTTTTCTTCGATTTGAACCTCGTTTTTTACTCAATTTGACTTGGATTTTTAACTGTAGATTCCTATAAATATGAGGAACACATTTTTAAAGTAAAGTTATGATTTTTTCTTTCTTTTTCAAAAATTCATTTCGGAAGTTTGTTTTGATCCCGAACTAAAAGTAGGCAATATGGGCATCGTTAGCTTTGTTTTGTGCATATATTTCTTGGTTTTAGTTGATTTCGGGATCGTTTGTGAGAAGTAGGGTTTTGTAGTTGAAGTATTGCAGATCGGTTCCGGCATTCGAGGTAGGTTATGGCTTAACTCTTTTCAATTGGGTTGGGTAGTAAATGATGGTACAAAATGCATAAGGGTGAGAGTTAATCATGAAAAATGTATATCTACGTGTTGTGACCGTGTGGAGGCGTATATGTGATGTAATTGCTAAAATTAAAATATTATGCGATATGTGTGACCCTGTGGGGTTCTATATGATGTTGATAGCCTTGAATATATGTGAATAATTGTATTATGTTATTGAAAAGGCCTATTCTTGTACCATTAGTGTATTGTAATATATTCATACTTATGGACACATGAAACATGTACAAATCTATGGATGATTGGAAATAATGAGCAGATATTGGTCCGCATGGTTATGGAAATACATTATCTGGTTGGTTGTGGAAATACTCGTTGGGAGTGATTGTGAACATTACATCCCCATGGCATCATAGGCATAATTTCACTTGTTCATTGTATGTGTCGTATATACTTATTGTTGTTGTTGGTCTCACTTGATTTATGTCTCATGTTATGCATGTTCTTTGAAAATATTGAAAATACTGAAAATACTGAAAATTCTGAAAATATTGAAAACATTAAATTTTATAGACCTTCCGAAGGATATGTGGAGAAAAGTCATAGATATTGATTGTATACGGATTGACGAAACCCCCATGGATCCTACATCGAGAAGCTTTAGCTCTGTAGGATCTTACGGGGTAGTATACGAGTTGACGAGCCCTACATAGGTCCTACATCCCAAATCTTTAGCTCTGTAGATGTATACGGAGACAATGTGATGATCTCCTGCATCATCATTATCATCATCATCATATACATTGCACTTGCTTTATTGTGTTTATCTTATGCTTGTATGGCCATATTGACTTGTCATCTATCTATTTGTTTTATATCTTGACTTGTTAAGGTCTAATTGTTCTATCTTCTCTTATTTGTACTTGATGATCTCCACTATACATGTTTCTCTATTGTTTTACTTGTATGTGATATTGTGTATATTTGTATCCCTATTTGGGGTGTTGTTGTATTATGTGTGGATATTGTGGAATTGTTAGTTCAAGAGATGTGGGTTAACGTTGTGGGACATTTTCTGATTGCAGGTGGCATGCCTTAAGTGCATATTTTGTATGCTTTATTTACTACTTTGTTTGGTCAACCTATGATACTTACTGAGTACAAGTGGACCGTAGTCACGCCTACTGTGCCTTTTCGGTGCAGGTCCTAGATCGAGGGTACCTCAAATTGGTTGATTTCGAGCGTCTTCAGATTACTTAAGATAGCAGTTGGACATTCATACGTCCGGATTTTACCTCTATCTTTCTATTGTAGCTATGTCTTTATTTGTATTCAGAGGCAGATGTACATCCGGTGTGGATATTTCAATATATATAACTCATGATTTGTATTAGTAGTTCTTACACGAGTGACATCTAGTTTTGAAAATGTATGGTTTTGGATATGTTTCCTTCCGCATTATTTATACTTATGTGGCTCAGTTTTATTTTAGAAGCCCTACCTTGGGGGTATTTCTATCTTTTCTCCTTTGTGTATCAGTTTGGGTGATAGGCTTACTCGTCAAGGTTCATCGAGACGAGTGCCGTTATGACCCTTAGATTTTTGAGTCGTGACAATAATGAAAACATTTTAGATCAAAATAATTAGGAGTAATAGACATTGAAAGATTCTTTTTATATTAAATTTTCATATTGACACAAGATTTATTGTCCATTACTTTAACTGGATTATTAGTCTAGTGTTTGATTTTTTAGTTGCTTCTATTTAGTGCTTATACACATATCACCGTACTTTCTTTAGTTTCTTTGATGAAATTGGAATGATATATGCACACTGTGCCCCTGCTTTTATTTAGTAATGTCATCAATAATAAGAACGAAATTATGGAAGAAGCTGGGGAACAAGGGACATATTCCAGTTTCATCAAATTAGAAAATTAAGAATGTAAGAAATAATTCTTTGGGCGCACAATTAGATCCGGATTTCACTGCTATACAAAAGTGACAAAAAATATATAGTATGTAGATCCCCTAAGGAAAAAAATAAATGTACATTAATTTCATTCCTTTCTTTACACAACTTAGCCAAATTTTACCATGTACTTATTGATAATTAGGAGTTAATAGCTTAAATGGTCACTCAACTTTAGACTTTTATTTTAGAAATTCACTTAACTTTGGATTTTACTCAGAAAATCACTCAACTTTAGTTATTTTACTCAGAAAGTCACACAATCTATTTTATTATTTTTTAAATCAATTTTTGCTTATTGTGTAATTTCTTTTAATAAAAAAATTTTTAAAAATACAAAATATTAATTTAATGACCCTTTTACTTTCTTTTATTCCCGTTTCATTTATTTCATACCTACAATTAAATGTTTGAGAGCCTACAATCAATTTCAGATACGGTAGCCAGATGACTTGCATCTTCGTCGTTGTACACCTCAAAATTGTCAAAAGGTAATATGCAATCTCCCTTATGAATCAAAAGAAAGACTACTACTTGTCTTTATCTGGATTTTACTTTATTAAGTGTGAGTTGTTAGCAAAAGAAAGTAAGCTTGTTAAAGCCTTTTTAGATTTACTGTCTACAAAATTTTTAAAGGTCGCCAGCAACATATTTTATAACACTTAATGCGAATGCAAATGAAGATTCAAAGCATCAAATGTAACTGAATTTAGAACTCATATATGTAGTAATTGT
>NC_061121.1:23971848-23976669 GCF_002878395.1 Capsicum annuum | reverse complement strand
TGAGAGACATGTTCATCCAGGGGATCTACCTGAACGGGATGAGGGGCTGACTGGTTTTTGGTTCTTCTTTCGTTAGTCCTTTTGGGAGGCATGTTCTGTAAAAGAAAGGAAGAAGTAGATTAGACTAAGAGAGTAACTTGATATCATGCTCACTCTCACGGCATGAATACAGAAAGAAGGGAAACTTTTCTTAAAACATCTTATAGCCTCCTATCTATAAGTATGACGCGTTACACACCCATGCCGAAGACTCTATGCAATGCAACTTTTTAGACTCCCTAGGATACTGTTGAACCTTAGGCTTTGATACCAAGTTTGTAATGACCCGAGACTACCCCCTATTCATTACACAGTGCTTGCGACCCTGAAGAACCATAAGCTAATCATGAATGATATCTGTTATGAGCACAAAACAATAATACTAAAATAATAGTAGAATAATAGGCTGAAATTCTATAAGGTTCAAAACATCTAAAATACTGATAATGAATAATAATATCTGAATCGAAAATACTGTCTAAAAATCTTATCTGAAAAGCCTCTAGCTGAAATTGTTTGAAAGTGGAGTTGATGGGACATTCCCCCAACTAACTCCATCTACTAAAGTACTGCTAATTTGAAGTACTAAAATAAAAGCATATCTTTGATAGATGAGAACTCACTGCTAAGTCTGCTACTGTTGGCTGAATCTGGCAAAGCGCGGTCAGGAACCTGAGCGCCCGAACCTATTATATAAAACATCATACCTTAAGAAACGGGTATGCGATCAGTACGTGGGAATATATTGGCATACTAAGTAAGGTATGGCTGAATGAATGGGTTCATATGCATGAACAATAACTAAATGAATGATATGCAAGAGATGGATAACATATATGGAGGATCTGTAACTACTGAACATACTTGCATACTGTAATTGAGTATACTAAAATTAAATCTGATAACTGATAACTGAATATACTGATAATCTGAGATTATTGATAATCTAAATTACTGATAATTGAGTGACTGTATCTGACAGTCCTGATTTTATAGAACTAAACTGAGTTCTATTCTGAAGATTGAGATTAAAATTAAAACTGTGGGACTTCTTACTTAACTGACATGCCCCTAAGTAAGGTGAGTGGGGTCCAACCTGTAGCCTCAATTGGAAGGGTGCCAGTACTGTGCCATGGGTAAAGACACTGCTGTGGTCAATCCTATCTATCGGGTGACCCTGAACAGGAAGTCAAGCCTAATCCGCGGGTGACCCCTGGGAGGTAGCCAAACCTTAATCTGACGGTTGACTCCTTACATCCTACGTTGGCTACATAGTTCTATAGTTTGAGTCTTCTACTAATGACTCTGCCTGCCTGATAGGAGAAGTCATCACCTCCACACTTGCTCGGTGCTAGTTCCTACTCCCAACTGAAAGACATCAAACTGAGTATACTGAATGGGACTGGACTGAGACTGAGTTTACTAAGTTTTCCTAAGTTCTGTAACTGACTGAGTTCTACTAAGTTCTGTAACTAATTGAGAGTACTACTAGTTATGACATGACTAATACTATTTTGTAACTGACACTAGTTCTAGGTAAATAGGTAAATTATAGGGTATTAAATACCCCCAGGACTCGATAGCAAGAAAAGTAAAGCAAAGTATCATCTTGAATAACATAACAATGTTCACTTGGGCATAATTCATTCACAGAGACATTTCATCAAAAACTTGTAATTCATTAACTTGTACATGGATGGGGAATACATGTTAACATGCTATAATGACATTATTTCATTCTCATGGACAATTTATTAAACACATAAGAAGTATACTTGGTTCATTAAATCATAAACACTTAGAGTTAACATGGTTACAACAATCAACTTGCAAATTGAAGGGTTTATCATGAATATCATGTAATTCAACACATACTAGAATCAATTCTTGGAACTTGTAATCAAAATCATGGATTAAAACTCAAACAACATCATGAACATGAATTCAAGCTAATTCAAACATGGAAATCATAAATCATAAATTTTATATTTTGAAAAAAGATTCTTAGGCTCCATGGAAGGTAAGGATCCATGGATGAACATCTAACATACATTAATTCATGAAATTCTTGGAGTTCTTGGAGAGATTCTTGGGATTGACCTTGATTCTTGAGAGCTATGGTTTGTTTTCTTGAGAGAGAAATACCTTTTGATTTTAGGGAAAAAGTGAATAATGAAGGGTTTAAACATTTTTAGGGCTTAAATCTCACATCTGGGTAGGATAAAATCATTGGAAAGGACTGTTTTAACCTTGGGTGTCCTTTCAATTTTCATGAAATTTCCCGATCTGGACCCTAGCGCGACACGACGCTATCGCACTGTGTCACTGAAAAATGCCAACTGGGAAATTGCATGGTGGCGCGACACGGTGGTATCGCATTGACTCTTTGTTTGTAAACTGAAAGTGCACAACGATGCAGTGGAATTGCGTTGGTACACTAAAAATTGACAATTGTGGATTGGGTCTAAGGAGAAATGCGCCGATATCATGGAGCAACACTAGAAATTGACAATTGCTATTTTGACACACTCCGCGGCACGCTACTGGCCTGAATGACGATGTTTAACGACTGAAACTTAAATTCCCCATAATTTTTTACCTGGTTGTTGGATTTAAACTAATTTTATATCGTTGGAATGCTAATTGAATTTCCTACGCAATAGCAGACTCTAATCTGAAAATTACTGAGTATTCCAAAAATTTTATTTAGGATAAATCATGTACTAAGGTTTAATCTACACTAGGAAAATATGGGGTACTACAGAAAAATGCTAATTCAGGGTTCAACTTATTCTTTATATACTTACTCCCTTACCCAATTAATGACTCAACCACAATTCCTCATTTCAGCATTAGTCTCGAGTATATATATATCACAATTATCCACTCCTTTTTTCGCAAGTTTCCTACCTAAGATATTTCACACCTCACATTAAGCCTCATAATTCATTCCCATAAAACAAGCATCGTTAGTCTTAAGCTACTATTCTTATCACCATAATTTAGACCTAAAGTTCAAGCCTATTGTATAACCCCAATCATGTAACACCAATGAAGCATGTCACATACTATACTATTCCATCAAATTGGGGAATCAACCCAACTACGCCACTTAACTTGAATACAACCCACAAGTTCATTATCTCCACAACATTACTACCACAGGTTAGAATCTACCACACACCTTTTGACGTGTAGTACTAGTTTACAACTACTAAAGAAAAGAAAGTTGAGGGGGTAAAGTCACATAATAGAGATAGTCGATCTTAATCTTAAAATATAATCCATTACAATCTTATCAACATGTTCCACTTTCTCACATCATAATTACTTACCCATACATACATTTAGACTACCTTGAAATTCCATTTACTCCAATAAGTCTCTACCCATAACTTATTGACTAATCTACCCTTTTTTGATTCACAACATATAAATGATTTCTATAACCGCCGTAATTCTCCATTCTGAGATCCTTTCCTCTTTTAAATAAATAATAATCATAGCCAGTCACTTCCTTCACAAACTACCATACAATCCACAAATATTGCTACCACATCAGTCTATCACAATAAAATGATAATTCATTCCTCAATAAATGGTTATACAACTCAAACTACCTTATTAATGCAAAAGTCATCCTCTCTCTGACTTCTAAAATTGAGAATCCATATCACTAATTTCTGGACCATTTTACTACTAGTAGATCATGGCACTTTAACATTTACTACTACTCGGTTGGAAATACTATTCCAAAATTTTGCTATATATCTCTACCATTTAGTATGACATCTGCAGCAAGAATTTTGAAAAGGACTGAATGGACTTCATATCTCAGGCTGAAAAGCACGATTTTATCAGGATAACAGTCTACACTTGAATCAATACACTTTGAAGCACTAATGGACTCCTCACAAGTCCTCATGCTATTTCATAGTCTTTCATGGCTCAATTAGAAAGGATCACATCATTTAAACTTTGAGCTTCTGAATTTGAATCGACTCAACAATGAGACATAGCTTATAAAATTAGAGTAAATAAAGAATTTGGATAACTTCCATACGAACAACACAATGGCATGATCTAGAGTATGAAAGAAATGGAAATTATTTTCTAAATTCCTCATAGCTTTTTCTTTATAAGTGTGACACTCGACACACCCATAAAAAGGGCTTTACTTACGATGGCTTCATAGACACCTTGGGACCATGAACCATGCTCTGATACCATGTTTTTCATGACCCTAGTTGAGGCCCAGACTACAACGGACTTCCCAAACCATGAAGGCTCTAGAGACCCCTTAGCATGTAATCATAAGCATAATCCATACATAAATCAAAGAGCAGAAGATATAATAATATTCAATTCAGATTCAATATAATTCAAATTGGGTTAAGAAAATTATGACAATATAATACCTCACTTTCATTTATGAAGCCTCTACTGAATTAATAGTCAATCTAGACTGGGACAAGGCCCCTGGTTGAACCATATGACAATTAAACCAACATAAGAATAGAACACCTTCCAAAGTAAGGGAGGATCACCAACTTTGGGCTTTAAAAAGTAATCTACAACTGAGCTGGACCATGTAAATTTGCCTCAGAACCTACATTATGAGACAATGTAGCCTTCAGAAAGGACGGTCAATACCTGGAATATATTGGTACACAGAACTAACCAAAAATAACATGTATTATATATAAAATATTCGATAGAATTAAGAAAATAACTTAGTACAATATATATGTAATACCCCAGAAAAGTTTTCATTAAAATTTT
>NC_061121.1:23928977-23968848 GCF_002878395.1 Capsicum annuum | reverse complement strand
TTAAATTTCATGAAAATCATACAAAATTCAGCAAATTTGTAATTTAAAGCAAGCTTTTGGGCACAAGGATGAAAGATTTATCCTTTCTCAAAATCCCACATACCTTGGATGATGAAATAGATGAACAAGTTTGCTTTTGGGATTCTATTTGTTCCCTTGAATGATGATTCTTACAATTCTTGAACATGTTTAGTTGAACAAGTTAAACTCTCTTTCTAATCCACTTCTTCCTTCCATTATAAAACATGTCTCCCAAGAAGAACGAAAGAAGAACAGGAACTCAACCAGCCCCTCATCCCATCCTGGTAGATCCTCTGGATGAGCATGTCTCTCAAGATGAATCCAGAGCTGTGTTCACTAGTCTAGCAAATTCAGTAGCAGGACAAAATGAATGGCCAGCTGCTGTTCTGGCTAAGCCAGTGGCCAATACTGCTGCAACCAGAATTCAGAATTTTACTCGAATGAATCCTCCTTTTTTCACAAGATCCAAGTCTGAAGAGGATCCACAGGAATTCTTAGATATGGTTCAGAAGGTAACAAATGCTATGGTGGTGACGTCTAGTAAGAGTTATAAGTTGGCTATATATCAATTGCAGGATATAGCCCATACTTGGTTTAAGAAGTGGAAGGTTGATAGGGGTGCAGATGTAGGGCCTATAGAATAAGAAGAGTTTGCCATAACTTTCTTATACAAATTCTTCCCATTGGAGTTGAGAGAGGCCAAAGTGTTAGAGTTCATTAATTTGAGGCAAGGCAGCATGAGTGTGAGGGAGTATTCCCTCAAGTTACTCAGTTAGCTAGGTACGCTCCTCATATGGTAGCTGATAACAGATCCAAGATGAGTAAGTTCATGTTTAGCATATCTGATAGTGTGTTCAAAGAGTGCAGGACTGCAATGCTGATTAGTGAGATGGACTTATCTAGGCTGATGGTCCATCCTTAATAGATAGAAGAGCAAAAGATTAAGGAGAGGGAGAGAGGAAATAAGAAAGCTAGGATAGTTAGTTTTAATTTAAATTAGCCAAAGTCAGAAGGTGGTAACCTTCCTCAGTTTCATCAGAGGTCTTCAGCCCCAGCACCCTATTATACCAGTGCTCCAGTACCCAAATTCATAAATGACAATAGGGATAGGGCACCAGGCTCTAAGTCCCAGGTCAGTGTTAATAGAGCTCATACCAATCCTCTATGTTAGAAGTGTGGCAGACACCATCAGGTTGAGTGTAGAGTGGGTAGTGATGTGTTCTTTGGGTATGGAAAGTTAGGCCATCGGATTCGAGAGTGTCGAGTAGTTACTCAGAAGGGTAGGGATGTGTGCCAACAGGGCCAGTCCCATCATTCGTCAGTTCTATTCAATCGCTCGACTCAGCAGGGTGCCGCTTTCAGTTCTACCAGTAGTCAGCATTCGAATAGATTATATGCTCTTCATTCCCACCAATATTAGGAAAATTCTCTTGACGTAGTCACTAGTACATTCTAGTAGTCCAATGCTACAGTGGCGCATCATTCTGAAGGCCAAAATGGCATCTTTATAGGGAACCGAGATGGTGGCACGTCATGTTAAAGTTCTAGGTCCCAATATTCAAAATCCAGGGGGACAACGCAATAGCTCTACATCATGGAGACCCCTAATTTTCCAGTCGTCAAATTCTAGTGAGCTACTACGATAGTGGCGCGTCGTGGTGGACCATTAAATTGGGACCCCTGTTAATTTTTCCAATTTTGTTTTGGAGTTTAAAAAGGATATTTTGGATAATTCCCAAACCCCTAATTCCATCCAAACTCAAGATTGAAGCCTATTACAAGCATTTTATGCTTATATTCATCAAAGTTTCTCTCAAGAAAAACCCTAAGTTTCAATATTCAACTTCAAGAATCCCCAAGATTTCACCATTCTTTTCCCAAATTAATTGAAGATTCAAAGTTCCCAATTCAAGAATTCTAAGAATTATCATTTAAGGGAACAAATAGAATCCCAAAAGCAAACTTGTTCATCTATTTCATCATCCAAGGAATGTGGAATTTTGAATAAGGATAAATCTTTCATCCTTGTGCCCAAAAGCTTACTTTAAATTACAAATTTGATGAATTTTGTATGATTTCCATGAAATTTAAGTTAGGGTTTATACCCAATGTTGCTAATTGCATGATTTAGAGATTTTAAGTGATTTGGATATTGAATTACATGTCTACTTTCGAAAAATTAATGCTTATGGTCATATTTTCCAGATTTTAAGTTGAATTATGAATATTTGTATTATCAGGCATGAACCTTGTGGCGTTTGACATGAAATTGAAGCATGGGTCATTAAGCCCTAGTTTGTATGTTGACATTTCAAGAATGACTATGTTTTAAGCATTCCATGATTAGATATTTTTTAGATTTTGATAAAGAAAGTTGATCTTTTGATCCAAGGAAAGATAGGAATCCACATTATTCATACAATTTATGATTTAAAGCTAAGAGAAGTATAACTGGTTTTTATTATAAACCTTTGTGCTGTTTTAAAGTGGATTTTCTAAAGGTTCTGAGCGTTAAGTATGGGAGTAGTATTTAGCACCAAGTTGGATATGATTCCAAGGTTTTTATGATTTGCCTATAGTGGGCTAAGATAGTGATCACTTAAGTTAAGGTTGTATTCTGATGGAAAAGATAGAACAGCTCTCCCCAACGTGGGAAAGATGTTAGACTCCATGTCAGCTCACATGGTTTATGTCAATTAGAAGAATCTCGTAAAAAGATGTCCCCTACTCTTAAAATAGTCTATTGGTTTAAAGCCACAAGATGAAGTTTTTTCCTTACAGCTTTATGGTAAAGATTTTTAGAATAGTTTCTTAGAAAAGAATAACAGAAAGCTTTTATAAAACTAAGTGTAAAGGCTCACAAAACTTACTCAGATTATGCTTTACAGAAAGATATTAGTTTCAGACTTCAAAAAAAGTGAGTCCTTTATACACTTAGACATTATGATTTAAAGAGAGAATGTAAGTACAACTTTTAGAACTAAATGTTATGACTCAATAGATTTATGAAGTATGACTTGTTACTCATGATCTTCAGTATTTCAGATATTCCAGCTTATATGAGTCATTTATATCTAGCATGCATTGTTTTACAAATTATGATGATTGATATTATGTTTTACTTATGCATTCACCCTCATATACTCAGTACATCCTCAAAGTACCAATCCACATATATGTCTATGTGCTACATTATCTCATAATGTAGTTATCAGTTCAGTTATTGCACCCCCAAACTTTGAAATATAACACTTTACCTAATGTCATTTTCAGGTAGACTTTTCCTGTCCCTTTAACTTTTGTAGCTACAGATTCGGCCATATAGTTCTTTTATTTGCCTTGAGTAGGAGCAAAAGCAGCAAATAAATCCTTATAAACACAAATATAGTGGTTGGCATTGGAATCCATCCACAATTCTCAAGGATTCCCCACCAAGTTGCATTCAGTTAGCATGGGTCACAGATCGCCCATTTCTTTCTTGGACTCAACCATATTTGCTTAGTCCTTCTTTTTCCCTTTCTTTGGGGCTCTACAATCTATTGACTTATGGACAATATTGCCACAGTTAAAGCATTTTCCCTTGAATTTCTTCTTGGGTTGATTGCTTCCCTGTCCAGCTTTCTTCCATTTTTTTGGAGTTGTTGTGGTCGCCTTCTACAATATTTGCTCCTCTTATTGCAGAATTTCCTTTTGACCTTCTTTTTGCGTCTTTGTTGTCTTTTCAATGCAAAGTCTTACTATAAGATCTTCGACTATCATCTCCTTTCTCTTATGTTTCAAGTAATTCTTGAAATCCTTCCACAACAGTGGTAACTTCTCTATTATTGCCGCGACTTGAAACGCTTCATCATAACCAAACCTACAGTAAAGTTCATGTGAACATTAAGAATATTTTTAATATATTCAACAACAGTATTCATCAAAATCATACCTTCCACAAGTTCCTGGACTTGAGATACAATAGACTTGCTGTCAATCATTTTAAACTCTAGGAATCTTACATCGAAGAACTTTTTGGTTACCACATCCTTAGTCTTGTATTTTCTTTCCAGTGCCCCCACAACTCTTTTTCCATCTTTAGTCCACTATACAGATTGTTTAGGTAATCTTAGAGGACACTTAGAATGTAATTCTGACATAGGAAATTAGAGTGTTTCCACGCTTCCATAGCGATAAATTTCTACATGTCTGAAGTTCCTTCGGGCACCCCTGGAGCTTTTTCAGATGTAGATGTAAATATCTGAAGGCACAACGTTGTAAAGTAGAAGATCATCTTCTATTGACACCTTTTAAAGTCCACATCCATAAATTTTTTGGGTTTCTTCGCTGGAGCCATTGCCTGCGAAACACTCGTACGACTCGTTGTGGCAATATTAGTTGCTGCCACAGTCATTGCAGCATCATTCACTTGACTGTAAGCAGTCATTTTCCTGTCACAACAAAACAATAAGTTTAGTATATCAAAATACTCTTAATAAATTTGTAGCAATTTTAAAAACCCCTTCTTTCTAGTTTAACGATGAAGTTTTTATGACTTTCAATCGTCAACCGAGTGATATTTAACTTGTGATGAATATTTTGTGTCTTCAAATCACTTGTTAAGTTCACACAAAGTAGAAAGCATAAAACTTTAATTTCCAGAAACCAAACAATGTAGATTATAGTTATTTTCTTAAGATTATAATTTTCGGGTACAAAAAATGTGTATTTCGGCACAACAACATCAACACAAGTTCAAGTATAAAACAAGAACACTTTTGAAGTTATGTAACACCATCAACACAAGGTCAAAAATACCTTCCAAAGAAATTTGTTTTTTTTTTTAGAAAATTAGATGAAACAGAAAAAGGACAAGTCCTTCAACTTCACGAAGTGTTCTTAAGGAAATAATTCTCCTCAAGTACCCCAGGTTGCAGAATTTTCTCTCCCAAGATAAAATGGCCTAACAATCCAACTGTAGAGGTACCTCAAATGATCGGATTTTCTTTGAACTCACTCAATGATTAGATGATAAAATAAAGTATTTTGAAGACAAGAAGTGTTTTGTAAATGTGGAAAATTTTGTATCCAAACCTGTGGACAAATGTAGGTTTACATAGCCATTAGGTGCCTCTTCCGAAAGGTGGCAATGGTTCACCAGAAAGGTGTATACTTTCTGAACAATCATGTCTGTTCATCAGAAAGTGTGTGTCTTTTTTGAACAGCCACAGCTATCCAAAATAGTCATACCTTTTCCCGAAATAGTGTGTCTTTTAGTCGAAGAGTTGTGTGTTTTCTAGCAACCGTAACCATCATTACTGCATATAGAAGCATACACGATAGTTAAGGATCAAAAACTGCAACAAAACTATTGCATTTTTCCTTTGGTTTTTTCAGACTGAATTTTCCCTATGTTGAAAATAAATATTAACTTTATTGATCGATCATTTGACAAATCCAAATCCAAATTTAAAGCTGAAGCTGAAGCCGAGACGAGCGACGATGAGGATGATGGCGCATGGCATCTTTTGTTTCTTGCCTCACTTACCATGTGGAGTATGTGTTTCTTAATTTAAATAGTTGAAAGTTTCCTTCTCCCACCAATGTGGGATAATTTAGTAGACTTTCACATTTTTGAGTACACTTTTCATTTTGAGTGTTATATCAATATTCCCTCCACTTGGTTCTCTCAATTTTCCATTCACACTTTGATCTTGAACCCAACAATCCCCCACATGAATGGGGAATGACTACTTTTTCATAAAAATTTACGAACAAGTATGTGATCATCAGGAAAACATTGATTGCATCTGGATAAGTAGGTTTCCCTTTGAACTTTCCATGAACATGCATCGGATGTCTTCGGTCAATCGGTAGATTTTATATCTTTGCACCATCGAGCTTTAATGTACACCTAGACAACACATGTCACACAACCAGCCTTTTACCATTTATGGTTCTTATGGTTTTTTTGTTTCAGCCATAAACATATTCCGGTATCATGAGACCTTGGAGAATAGGCCTTTACTAACATTCTCCTTGAAGCGGCTTCTACTTTTCCCTTACATAGTTGATTTTTAAATATTCAATTTTGTAGATTAAACTATTTGGCCAAATATGCCAAATTTAAATAATGATTAAAAGACTTCATTCCATCAGTCTTATCCTTGTTTACTAAACATTGTCTACATCATGAGAATGATTTGGATATATTGACAATGTTGAAACTGTCAGACATAACTTTGTTTGATCTCCTTAAACCTAGATCTTGGGATCTCTAGCCTGCTAGGTAGAGTTACCACCATGTTGACTTGTCCTAGGCCGTAAAGCCATTCCCTTGGATGTCCTCTCAACTCTTTTTCTAGAATTGCCTTTTGTAAGTGGATCCGGCACATTATCATTTGACTTTACATAGTCAACAGTGATAATTCCACTAGAGAGAAGTTCTCCAACGGTATTATGTCTCCATCTTATATGGCAAGATTTACCATTGTAGATCTGTCATGACCCGAATCGAAACCCTGGCCGCGATGGGCATCCCAAACCTCAAAGGCCCGAGAGACCCCTTAGCATATTATCATAAGCATAATTCAAACATAATTAAAGTGCGGAAGACATAATGAAATTCAAGGAACATTTATACTACAACCTTGCCAACAATATGTGAGATACAAATCTCAATTTCCATCTATGAAACCTCTACTTAATACTAATTATCTAAGCTGGGATAAAGCCCACGACTGGTCCATCTACTGAATTAGATAAATGTTTGAATAACATGCCTTCCAAAAGATGAAGGGCTCACCAACTCGATCATTATACTATATGAACAACTAATGTGATGGACCACAAGATTGAACCCCAGAACCTAAAATATAGGGGGTCAATACTCGAAAGTACTGGTATGTGAAACAATCCAGAATAACAAATAATCATACAACATAGGTAAGAGCATTTCATAAAAATAGTTTAAGATAAAGTAACTGAAAACACATGGGCATAATATGAAGAGTTTAAAACAATACATATAACTTGTTAAACTCTATTATGTCTTATAGTTCGGAGCTAGATGGTACACCCTATATTTTTATAATCCTACGAGCTATATGAGATCCGTCCTTACCTCGGCAGCCAAGCCCCCAATCCAAGTTTGCCGCTAGGACTGGAGTACATAATAAGACGAAGCATGCCTTCTTACTAACATGCTAGGTCATGGAAGAGTGTGTCTCTTTACTAACACACCATACTATGAAGAGACATGCCTCCTTACTGATATGTCATTTCATCAAACCCGCACTGGAAAACTATGATTTTTGACTATGAGTTACTTGAAATCACTCCTTCTTTGGGTAATAAACTAACTCTCTTGAGCCCATTTTTAGTTCTTAAAAATCATGATCATGTTATGTGCTTAAACATACCTTCTTTTAATAATGAGGGCTCTTCTTAATTAGGTATCATCATACCTAGACTTGCAAGCCGTTTCATATCATAACTTATCAAAGAACTTTTCTTACTCAAGAATACATTAGTAACCACCAAAAGATTTAGACAACATATGAAAATTCTTATAGTAGGAACAAAGAAAACTTATGCAAAGCTTGTACTTTCAAGATTTTTACATAAAGTGGCCAACTCTTTCATATTTCACATGTAACATCTTTAGTTTAACAGGAAAAGTGCATATATATCGAGAAAAAATTCTCTCCTTTTAAAACCAATCCACGTTAACTCCATAATTGATAACAAAACCTTTAACCCGTATTTTAGAATATGCAATTGAACAATCCCTAATACTTTAATTCAAATTGTTATCATGACGAAAGAGGAAATCATAATTCATGCTCTTAATTAAATTCTTCAAACCGAAGATACATGTGCACAAGAAACTAGTTCGGGTTTGTGGAAAAATTCATGAGAAAACATACATAGTTTTCTCGTAATGCTTAGATGGTTCATGCTATTCAAACAATTTTCAAAACCCTTTTACATATGCTAAATCTCATGCTTTTAAAATTAATTAAATAGTAATATATGCCCACGATATTTTAGGATAGTCCCACATACTTTTTTGATGAAAAGGAATTTTGAATTCGCTTGAAATCTAGCCTTAAAAGAAACCCTAATTTTTTCTTGTTCTTGAGAGTGGAGAGGATTATGAGATGTTTAAAACTGATAAAATATGAATAATAATGCTTATGGTATGATTTAATTCATGTGAGAGGAGTTTGGGGCGAGGAAAATACCAAAATTCCCCTTTTAAAAATGTTATATTAGTGCAGATCGCCCCCTACTTGGGTGACAGACACCTTTTGGTAAAACGGGCGTAACTTTTTACTCCAATATTGTATTAAGGTAAAACTAGTTAATTTGGAAAGAAGACTCGATGATATTTCATTTGGTATATATTATGCCACATAACTTATTATACACCAAGATTAATGGTCATTGGAATTTTACCCAAGTTGAAACGTTCACTAAAACTTAATCGATAGAAAAGTTTTCAACTCGTTTTTGAGTTAGGAGAACTTTGTGACCTTGGTTCTTATTCAAAGATATTCCCACACTATAGGATTGATCATCACACATATATTAACAAGGAATCATTAGGTTTGGGTCCATATGCATAGGAACGATGGTTTGAATTTTAGCCCAAGAAAATACAGAGTGTTACATTATCTCCCCCTTGGAATCATTCATCCTCGAATGATGGGTAGGATTTTGTTGAAGCTATAGAAGTATGGAATAAATGTTGTAACCTCGTATTAGGAAATGTTATTTTCCTCAATGAAACATTCATAGGTATTCAAGAAGAGCTTCATGGATCACCGAGTAAATTGTATAAGCACAAATCATGAGATAACGAGACTTGACATAAACATGATCTTAGCGTGTGTTCTATGGAACATGATTATAACATTGTAAGGCATGAATTTTCCTAAGAATCCTCTGCCTAGTTAAGATTGGTACAAGACATGAACTGAGATTCTTGAGGGATATAAGAATAAAATAGAAACATTCTCTACCTCAATTGATACGCCTAATAGCCTTTAAATTTGCTATGCTTCCCAACTATTCATTCATCTATGAATACCACATTTCAACATCTCAATCTTATAAATATCCCGCTAAATATGTAACTACAAGATCTTGAGTCTAACTGCTTATTACTTCCATATTGAAGCGTATCCCAGAGTAAAGAGTTGCTAGCTTAAGCTGTGGGATCCTATACTCTACACCCCTTTAAGAATCTTTCTTCACTTTATCACTATGATCAAACAACTTTCAAGTTTTAATTCAGGGAGTACTAACCACACAGTACATGAGTTTGTATTTTCATTAATCATAACATTCAAGTCTATCATTACTACACACACTTCATGAATCTCCCTCCTAAGATTAGAACATTCAATCACTATCACACAGATTTTCTCCACATATATCTTTCCTAACTATTTCACATAACAAAATTTCAGCTCATTCTTCCCCTTCACCTATAACCTTAGCTACAAAGATCACATCAAAACTTTCACATTCAAGAACATCTACTCCCCCTACCTAAGTCACTACTACTCTTCCATAACTACTATTATACTATTATTCGGAGGGTCATTGAGGGATCCGAGCATAAGCATCATGAATAGCATTAACACTATTCAACTATAACTTATACTTATTGCACTGCTCAAGGTGGGGTATGAGGTAAATATATGATAAAATTGACACAAGGTGCTTCATATATCAAGTGTCTGGATCTTAAGTAGAGAGTCGTTCGGGCATAAACATAACATGGCATGAGTTATAACATGGCATGAGTTCTTAGGAAAGATCACAGAGAGAAGCATGAATGCCTATATAATGAGTTGTATAACATGAAGGTAGAATTCATGAAGTCAATGATTGAGATAGGGATTGCTACTTGGAGATATTGCTTCTCATTTTCAGAGCTGAGATAGTCATGAGTTTGCATGAACCTTATCACTTTGGCTAATCCCGACATAAAATAAATCAATAATATATAAAAAGCATAGTTTCTTAGTACCAGGCATGATGTGAGACATGGATTTATGGATCAGGAACATCATAACATAGAGCTTGAATACTTGAAAGAATGGATTACTAGGGGACATTATTATTGGTTTGGAGGTCAGATCATGAACATAAGTGCATAGATGACTCGAACTATAGGCATAGACATGACTTGAATACATAAGACATTAGTAGAATGACCTCTTAAATTGAAGTAGGAGAAGTTTGATTGAATAGGAATATATTTATCATGACTCTTCCTTGAAGCTTGTCACCATGAGAAAATTTGGGAACTACCTTAACTCATTATCTCCCCCTTAGATCAGTCACCATCCTGAACTTGAGGATATATCCTCTAATTAAATCTAAGAGCACACCACTCAAAACAATGGGTTATCACTATATACGTGAATGCCAAACTCTCCTGAGCACTATAATATTAAGACACTACATTTGAGGGACACTAATCTTAACGTTTGCAAGGTTCCATAAGCATCTTCCTATAACTCACACTCTCATAAGCATACACATTCACCCTCTTTAACACATAACAATCAATTCTTCATTCTTTAGTATACTAGCATTACACCTCTAACTGCATACCCTCATAATTTAACAAATATTTTTAAACTAGACTAAGAGCTCACATCGTCTATCTATATTTCCCTTAATTCAACTCTAAATAGCACCATATAGCAGCTCTTTAACCCTCTCCATATTAAGAAATTCAAGAACATAAGCTAGTTACGCATGACACTTATACACATAAAACCACTTCTAACAACATGCTACTTGGGTCCAACTTATTCTCATATGACCTAATGCTCATATCCACCTAATGACTCAGCTGTAATTTATCATTTTAACACCATTCCACAACTATACATATTTCACAAGTATCCATTCATTTTTTCCACAAGTTACCAACCTAGGATATTGAATACATCAAATCTAGCCTACTGACTTACTCCTACAAAATGCATGTCATTAATCTTAAGCTACTATTCTTACCACCATAATCCACATATAAAGTTCAATCCTATTGTCTAACACCAATAATGTAATGTCGATAAAGCATGTCGCATATTATACCAGTCTACCAAATGGGAAAATCAATCCGAGTCTCTTATTTCACAAAACTCTCCACAACAATATTACTACATCTTAGAACCTACCAAACACCTTCTCACATTGTAGTACTAGTTTACAACTACTAGAGAAAAATACAATTAAGGGGGGTAAAGTCACATATAGGGACACTCGATCTTAATCTTATAATATAAACCATTACGATCTTATCAATATATTCCACTTTCTCACATCATATTTACTTACCTATGCATACATTTAGACTACCTTCAAATTTCATTTACACCAATGAGTCTCTACCCATAAATTATTGACTAATCTACCTCTTTCTAGTCATAACCTATAAATGATTTCTACAACCACCATAACTATCCATTCTGAGATCCTTTCCTATTTTGAATAAATAATAATCATAGCCAGTCACTTCCTTCACAGACTACCATACAATCTATAAATATTGCTACCACATTAGTCTATCACAATAAAATGGCAACCCATCCCTTAATAAAAGGTTATACAACTAAAACTAGCTTATTAATGCAAAATTCATCCTCACTCTGATTCCTAAAATTGAGACTCCATATCACTAACCTTTGGACCATTTTACTACCAATAGGTCATGGTACCCTATCATATAATACTACTAAGGTGGAAATAATGTACCAATATTCTGCTACATATCTCTACCCTTAAGCATGATATCTGTAACAAATGTTTGCTTAGTTAATTAAAAAATAGATATATTTCAATGGAAAAAGCTACGGAGGAACAAACCTCAGAAATATCAAACCTACCCGAACAGGTATATTTATTTATGATTATGAATAGCTAAATTCATAATTCCCAACAATCATGGTATGATAAAATAAATTCATATTAGTTACTTTATAGTAGAATTATTCAAAGAATAATATGTTAAGAAGTTTATTAGCAAAGTGGAAACGGAGAAAAATCCCTAAGAACTATGCCATCCTAAAGGTGAAACCAATGAGGCAAGAAGCCGTGGTGGGGAGTAACCAGAGTAGAGGCGCTGTTTAAGGGAAAAGTATCCAAATTACCATGCTAATAGTGACCGAAGAACAAGTTATTTAAGAATAATCTAGTATATAGTAATCTAAGATGACCATATTTTGTTATGTATATGATTGGAGGGAATATTTTGAAAATAGTAATTTTATGAAAATGAATAATTATTTATCTGATGTGATGGTAGATAAATTTAAAATACTTATTTTGTATGCACTTAAGGATATAAAAGTAGTAGATACAAGAAAAATCATATTAGAAAAAGTACTTGGTAAATATTATATGACTAGAGTAAATTATATACCATACCTACCTAACTACTCTTACAAATACTTACCATGATAAATTACATAGAATTTTTGGAAAAAGATATGAGCAACATACAGTTAATAGAAAAATAGATGAAACTAAATTTAGACAAATACATGGAAACTAAAGATATAAAATATATAGAATTTCTTAATAAAAATATGCAAGAACTACAAAGGCTAAAACAAACAACTACAAAACATTATAATAAAATATTTAGTCAATTTTAAATGATAGATAATCTTAAAGTCTTAATATTATATATACTTAGAGATATAGAAATTATAGATATTAAGAAAATAATATTAGAAAAAGTACTAGACTATGAAATTGAAACTATAAATTGGAGAGCACAGTTATACTTAGATAATTACCCAGAAGGATATTATTCAGATTAAGAGATGTTAGAATATATTCGAAAAACTAGAGAAAATCAAGATAATCTAAATAAAAAAATTAATTATAAAAACCAAATTAGAAAAATAATGGAGAATCTAAAAGAAATATTAATATGGATAGAAGAAACCTTAGAAAATTTAGAAAAAAGTACATGTGATAGTTTATATAATTTAAAAAACTCGCTACGAGAAGAACAACACAAGATAATAAATAACATTAAAAATCTAGAATTAGATATACATTACAGTACAATTAGGATAAATTATTATACAGAAATCTGTAACTCTGCAATAACTACAGGATAAAATAATAAGCCACACAAATTAATGAATACATCTTATGAAACGAATAAATCATTAAAAGATATTGAAACAAAATTTAAGAAATATCCATGCACAAAGAAAAATAGATTCATTATACATATAATAGATCTATTTCATAAGTTAGTTATCCGCATAGATCCGCACCCCCTACAACACAAGGGCATGATCTAGAGTATGAAACAATGGAAAGCATCTCATAAATGCCTCATAGCTTTCTCCTTATAAGTGTGGCCGCCACACACCCATAAAAAAGACTCTACTCTACATGGATTAGTAGACACCTTGGGACCATGAACCGTGCTATGATATCAAACTTTTCACGACCCGAACTGAGGCCCTGGCCATGACGGGCATCCTGAACCTCAAAGGCCCGAGAGACCCTTTAACATACTATCACAAGCATAATCCAAACATAATCAAAGTGCGGAGACATAATAAAATTCAAGGAACATTTATAATACAACCTTGCCAACAAAATGTGACAATAAAGTTCTCAACTTCCATCTACGTAGCCTCTACTGAACACTAACTATCTAGGCTGGGACAAAGCCCCCAGCTGGACCATAAACTGAATTAGATAAATATTTGAATAACATGCCTTTCAAAAGATTGAGGGCTCACCAACTCTGTCATTATCCTATATGAACAATTGATGTGAAGGACCATGGGACTGAACCCCATACCCTAAAATATAGGGGGTCAATACTCAAAAGTACTGGTATGAGAAACAATCTAGAATAACATATAATTTTAAAACATAGGTGAGAGCATTTCATAAAAATAGTTTAACATAAAGTAACTGAAAACACATGGGCATAATATGAAGAGTTAAAAACTGTGCATATAACTTGTTAAACTCCATTCTGTGTTATAGTTCCGAGCAAGATGGTACATCCTACATTTCTATAATCCCATGGTCTATATAAGATCCGTTCTTAAATCCACGGCCAAGCCCCTAATCCAAGTTTACCACAAGGACTGGAGTATGTAATAAGATGAAGCATGCCTCCTTATTGACATGCTAGGTCATGGAAGAGTGTGTCTCCTTACTGACACACCATACTATGAAGAGACATTCCTTCTTACTAACATGTCATTTCATAAAACCTGCACTGGCAAAATATGGTTTCCGGCTATGAGTTACTTGAACTCACGCCTTCTTCGGGTAATCATCTAACTCGCTTGAGCCTTTTTTTAGTTCTTAAAAATTATGATCATGTTGTGTTCTTAAACATACCTTTATTTCATATTGAGGGATCTTCGTAATTAGGTATTGTCATACCTAGACTTGCAAGCCATTTCATATCATAACTTCTCAAAGCCCTTTTATTAGTTAAGAATACATTAATGACAACCAAAAGATTCAGACAACATATAAAAATTCTTATAGTAGGAACATAGAAAAATTATGCAAAGCATCGTACTTTCAAGATTTTTACATAAAGTAGCCAACTCTTTCATATTTCACATGCAATATCTTTAGTTTAACAGGAAAAGTATATATATATATCGAGCAAACATTCTCTTATTTTAAAACCAGTCCACGTTAAATGCATAATTGATAACAAAACCTTTAACCCGTATTTTAGATCATGCAATTAAACAATCCCTAATACTTTAATCCAAGTTGTTATCACGACGAAAGAGGAAATTCACAATTCATGATCTCAATTAAATTCTCCAAACCCAAATATATGTGCACATAAAACTAGTTCGGGTTTGTTGAAAACTTCTTGAAAAAACACACATACTTTTCCCGTAATGGGTAGATGATTCATGCTATTCAAACAATTTTCAAAACCCCTTTACATATGCTAATTCTCATGCTTTTAAAATTATTAAGATAGTAAACTATGCCCACGAAGTTTTAGGATAGTCCCACATACCATTTTTATGAAAAGAAATTTTGAATTCGCTTGAAATCTAACCTTGAAATCTAGCCTTGAAAGAAACCCTAATTTTTATTTCTTATTCTTGAGAGTGGAGAGGATTATGAGATGTTTAAAACTGATAAAAGATGAATAATAACACTTATGGTATGATTTAATTCATTTGGGAGGAGTTTGGGGTGAGTAAAATACCAAAATACCCCTTTTAAAAACATTATATTAGTGCAGATCGGCCCCTACTTGTGTGACGAACACCTTTTGGTAAAATGGGTGTAAATTTTTACTCCAATATTGGATTAAGGTGAAACCAGTTGCATTGGAAAGAAGACTCAAATATATTACATTTGCTATATAGTAGACCACGTAACTCATTATATACCAGGAGTAATAGTCGTTGGAAATTTACCCAAGTTGAATCATTCACTAAAACTTAATCGATTGAAAAGTTTTCAACTCGTCTTTGAGTTAGGAGATTTTTGTGACCTCAATTCATATTCAAAGATATCCCCACACTATAGGATTAATCATCATACATATATTAACAAGGAATCATTGGGTTCAGGTCTATACGCATAGGAATGACGGTTTGAATTTTAGCCCTAAAAAATGTAGGGTGTTACAACATCATGCCCCTTGCCCTACCGATTGCTGCTTGGTTATCACAGCGTATACATGCTGGTACCACTAGTATCATCCAATAATGAATATATTCCAAGAAATTTTTGGAGCCATTCTACTTCTTCACCAGCTTTATCTAATGCGATAAATTTTGATTTCATTGTAGAGCGAGCAATACATGTCGGTTTGAATGATTTTCGAGAGACAACTTCTCCACCTATAGTAAATACATATCCAATTGTGGATTTTACTTCATTCGATCCAATTTTCATCACTATATCCTTCAAGTACCGCGGGATATTTATTATAATGCAAAGCATGGTCTTCAGTGCATTTAAGATACCCCAAAACTCTTTTCATTTCCATCCAATGAGTTTTATTGGGATTACTCATCTACCGAATCAACTTACTAATAGAACATGCTATGTCTGGTCGTGTACAATTCATGATATACATTAAACATCCCAATACTCTTTCATATTCCAACTGTGAGTCACTTTTACCTTTATTCTTTTGAAGTGCAAAGCTCACGTCTAATGGAGTCTTGGCAATACAAAATTACAAATACTTGAATTTATCAAGTACCTTTTCAATGTAATGAGACTGTGATAATGCCGAGTTCTATGGATTCTTATTCCTAAGATCACATCTGTAACTCCAAGGTCTTTATATCAAACTTACTTTCAAGTATTCATTTCATAGCATTTATGTTAGAAATGTCTCTACTGATGATCAACATGTCATCCACTTATAAACAAACAATGACTTGGTAATTTGTAGTTTCTTTAATGTAAACACATTTATCACATTTATTTATCTTGAATCCGTTTGCCAACATGGTTTGGTCAAACTTTGCATGCCATTGTTTAGGTGCTTGTTTTATTCCATAAAGTGACTTAACAAGTTTACACACTTTCTTTTCTTTTCTTGGAACCACAAAACCCTCAGGCTTTTCCATGTAGATTTCTTCCTCCAATTCTCCATTTAGGAATGCTATTTTTACATTCATTTGATGGATTTCAAGACCATATACCATCTCCAAGGCAATTAACATTCGAATTGAAGACTTTTACTACAAGTCTTACCTTATTTTTGTCAATAGTACCATCATTCTTTATTTTCCTTTCAAAGATCTATTTAGAACCTAAAGGTTTATTTTATGAAGAAAGATCAACCAACTCCTATGTATGGTTGCTTAGGATTGAATCAATCTCACTATTGACTGCCTCTTTCTAAAAGGATGAATCTGGCAATGACATCGCTTCTTTAAATGTTTGAGGCTTATTTTCTAAGAGAAATATTACAAAATCCGATCCAAACAAAATTAAAGTTCTTTGACGTGTACTACATCTTGGATTCTCATCATTATTACATCCTCACTTGGTTCATCTCAAGGTCGTTTAGACCCCCCACTAGACTATTCATGTCTAGTTTTATATGGATAGGTGTGTTCAAAAAATTCAACATTATCTGATTCAATTAACGTATTTTTATTAATATTTGAATATTCGAATTTATGAACTAAAACTGACATACTTTACTACTTTTAGCATATCCTATGAACACACGGTCTACCATCTTAGGTCCTATCCTTACTCTTTTAGATATAGGAACTTAGACCTTCGCTAGACATCCCCACACTTTAAAATATTTCAAGTTAGGTTTTCTTCCATTCTATTTTTCATATGGGATTGATTGTGTCTTACAATGGGACACTCTATTAAGTATTTGATTAGCTATAAGGATAGCTTCCCCCACAAATTTTGTGGTAAACTGAACTTATTAGTAAGACATTCATTATTTCCTTCAAGGTTCGGTTTTTCCTTTCTGCAATTCCATTATATTGAGGTGAATACGAGGCCGTAGTTTGTTGGACAATTCCATTCTCTACACATACTTGCACAAATGGAGATCCATATTCTTCTCCCTATCAATTCTTATCATTTTGATCTTTTTCTCTAACTAATTTTCAACTTCTGTTTTATATTTCCTAAACGCATCTATTGCTTTATACTTACTATTTAACAAATAGACATAATAGTATCTAGTGCAATCATAAATAAAAGTTGTAAAATACTTTTTCCACCACGAGATGGTGTTGACTTCATATCATAAATGTCAGTGTGGATTAAGTCTAAGGGATTGGAATTCCTTTCAACGAACTTATACGGATGCTTA
Source organism: Capsicum annuum (assembly GCF_002878395.1). Taxonomy (NCBI): domain Eukaryota; kingdom Viridiplantae; phylum Streptophyta; class Magnoliopsida; order Solanales; family Solanaceae; genus Capsicum; species Capsicum annuum. The sequence continues at coordinate 23,950,988 of NC_061121.1, read as the reverse complement.
GCATACTTTGATTCCACTCATGTTTGACATTTTGATTTATTGTACTCAAAGTTTGGTAAAACTTCTAAGTTAATCAGTTTTCTCAATATTTTGTAATTGGCATATCCTAATCGTTCATGCCACAAATCATAAGACTCAATCAAGTAACAAACATAAGACATAATTTAAACATTTGAAAGTTTTCTTCTCCCACTAATGCGGGAGAATTTTGTAGACTTTCCCATTTTTGAGTACATTTTCTATTTTGAGTGTTATCCCAATTTTCCCCTCTACTTGGTTCCCTCCATTTTCCATTCACACTTTGATCTTGAACCCAACATATTCCACCTGTCAGTCACCAAGGGTACAAGTTCAGGTAGCTTCTTGTCAGCTCTCGCCTTCTCTATGAGTGTTGAATCCTCAATAGAACCATTTTTGTTAGATATTAACAGCATGACAACAATAACTCTCTTGGCCTTTTTCTTATTATAACTTGTTGCCGCCCTTATTTTTCTGCCATGAAGCTTCTTTTTGTCTTCACTTCCTTTCTCTTCATCTTCCATTCCAGTCACTGTAATGTTATCTATCTTCTCTAGTAGGAACTCTGAGTAAAGCTGGGTCTGTACAAAAATCTCATCCAACTAACTAAATTAAAGGTCATTCAAGTTGGGGGCCTCTTTGGAATCATTTACTTGTTTCTCCTTTGTAGGTGCTTTTATCAAGTTCTACTCTATCCTTTTCCATGGATTCAGATATAAGAGAGAAATCCCCATTTTTTCATCAAGATATAATTCATCCTCCAATTTAATAGCAAGCTCTTGATTGCATGTAACACCCCATAATTTTGGGCTAGAATTAAAAGTCTTTCCAATGCGTATGGACCCGAACCCAATGATTCCTTATTATTATATGTGTGATGATCAAATCTATAGTGTAGGGAAACCTTTGAATATGAATTTATGTCACCAATATCTCCTAACTCAAAGATGAGTTGAGAACACTTCTATCGATTGAGTTTTAGCGAATGCCAAAACTTTAGTCAACTTCCATCGACCATAACTTCCTATATATAATGACTTAGAGGACCTACCATGTACCAAAAGAAATATCTTTGTCCTCTTTCCAAATCCACTAGTTTCAGCTTAATCTGATATCGTTGGTAGAAAGTTATGCTCATTTTACTTCGAAGTATCTTCCTGTCAACTAAGTGATGACTACGTTGATAAGCCATCACTTAGGTGATGACTAAGCTGACGAGCCGTCAACTAAGTGATGACCCATCAGTTCTAGCCATCAGCCTAAGATAGAAAGAGGGGAATTCAAGACTAAAAGTGACAACTTAGTTGATGAGCCATCACCTAACTAACGGGCCGTCAACCTTGGTCGTCAACTGAAGATTTCTGCAATTTTCTTTGGTTTCTTTATGGGTATTTTGGTATTTTCCTCATGTCAAACCCACCTCCACAACTTAAATAGCGCATTAAACCCTATTAATTGATAAAATATCAGTTTCTCATCACTCATAATCCTCTCCACTCTCAAGAAAAAGGAGAAATTAGGGTTTCCTCTAAGTTCAAGATTTCAAGAAAAAGGTCAAGATTAGAAATCCAATCTTCAAACTAAACAACATAAGGTATATGGGGTTTCCTAAACTGCATGGGCATGGTGAATTTGTTTTGATTAAGTTTTTAAGGTTGAGAAATCATGTATTTATGAAGGGTTTTAGATTTACATTAACAATTATGCATTGTGATCCCTTTTTGATAATATTGTTTTGGTCTGGAGGCCTCCCCTTAAATTTGATTTTTGTTAGTACATATGTATGTATGTGTTTGGAGTTTTGAAATAAGATTTGAGAGCATGAATTTCCCCTCTCTCACTGTGTTACTTCTTGATTTACAAGTTATGGGTTCCTAAATTGCATAATTTAAAGAATAAGCCAATAGCCTTACTATCTTATATGAATTTTATGATGGTTGAGAATTGAAGAGGGGGATAGTATCTTGTTTTAAATGATAAACTTTATAATATAAGGAATTTCATGATTGTTTTGAGAAGTTGACCACCATTTGTTGGAATGTTGAAAAGATGAGAATCTTTACATGGTTTGACATATGTTTTGAAATATGAATTCTCTTATATTGTTGAAATATTTTGGTGGTGTGAACATTGTTTTAAATGAAATAATTGTACATGATATTTTATGGCTTAGAACATATGACTTACAAGTCTTAGTATGATGATACCAAAACAGATACTGCCATGCTAAACTCAGAACAAAATACAAATTTCATTCAGATTTTTAGATTTTAAATTTAGAAAGATGCATATTTAGAAAAGGTTAAAAATGAGCCTAAAGAGAGTTAGGTAGTTACCCGAAGAAGGCATGAGTATAGACACTCATTGCCCGAATATGTGTTTCACTGATACGGGTTATTATGTCCTTAAAGAGGGATTATATGGTGGCCTAGTGCCCTGTGGTGTATCAGAATCAAGAAACTCCAAACCTTGTGGAAAACTTGGGTTGGAGTCTTGGCCGTCAAGTCAAGGGAGGACTCCATATAGCCCGTGGGGTCGTAGACTTGTAGGGTGTACCACCTAGCTCAGAAGTAAGTAAAAGATGTTGCGTTGAGATCTACAAAAATGTTTTAAAGTCTATTAATTATGCCCATGGATTTTCAAATATTTTATGATGACATGCCTTTCATTAAATGCTCTCACTTATGTTATATATATCAGTACATTATTTTAGATTGCTCTACATACTAGTACATCTGTATTGACCCCCTATATTCCAGGATCTGAGAAATAGTCTCGAGTCCCGCTAAGTTGTCGATTGGTTGTTCGAAGTTTGCAGTTGGTGAGCCTCCCTTATTTCGGAAGGTCTTGGTTATTGGACATTACTATTTTTTTTTGTTTCATGGTTTGACTGGGGGCATTATCCTTGTTTTTAGACGTATATTATTTCTTGTATTGTTAGAGATTTCACATACTTATGTCATGTGTTTTGAATGCTAAGAGCTTCCTTTTGTATTATTCAGTTTACTTATGAGATTGACCATGTTTCCATATGAAAATTTTCTGCATTTCTTCATATTGTATGAACATTGTGCATGATTGCCAGATAGAAAAGGCTATCAGGCCTTCTCAGTTTGGGATGCTCGTTGTGGCCTGAGCCCCGGTTCGGGTCGTGACATTACATGTATCCTCATATGCATGTACAAAAATAGGAGAATCCATTTTAGTAACATCCTTCACTCCGTCATCGTGTTATCAACCATTTCAGTATCCAAACCCTATTGAACTGGAATAAGGTTAGGTAGAAATGGGAGACCGAAAGAAGACAAGATTCAAAAGAGTATGAAGGCCAGATTCAAAAGGTTTTTTACTTTCTTAAATTTCTTGTCAAGTCAAAATCACACGAATAAATTGAAACGTCTGGAGTATTAACATTCAAAAAATATAATAAGTTTGTGCTGATTATTACAAAATATAAACTAACATTAAACTAGGCTATATGAACAAAATGTTTTTATAAAGGAGACTCCCATAAGCAAGAATGTTTAAAATCTCATGAACACAAAAATTAGCTAGCAAAATCAACATTTTAAACTTGAACACCCAGTATCCATGAAAGCAAAAAGAACAATGACTTAAAAATTTCTTAAACCATTCTAGAGAATGTGAATACAGAGAAGCAACATCCACCAACATATACACATAGCGTATGTCTATGTCTATTTCAAGTATAGGAAAATTTATCAACAATAACAACATAAACTATATATTCCAAGAAAGTGGGATACGTATAGACAAAGTTACCATTCAACTAAAATAAGTTTTCATCATAATGTATGTTCCAGTAGTCAAATTAATAATTTCATTGATAAAATTTGAAGTGTTGCATCTTCTTCATCGGGAAGACCCTTAAAAAGGATTTACTTGATTCGGGCTTACCATTGTACCCGTTAGAAGCAGATTTTTAATTTTATAAAAGAATATAAATAACTACTCAATTGTAATAAGGGAGGAATTATTAAGTCAGATTCTCAAATGCTAAGTATTTAGAAGCACACAACCGTGTGGAAAATAATCAAGACTAATAAGGATGTATTACAAAACCATAATTATGTATTTTTTTTAAATGACTCCCAGTTGTGAGGTCTATTATGTAACCAAAGTTCCAACAGTGTGTTGGCCAACTCAATAGCTATCTTGTCAAGTCAAGCTAGTTCTATTTGATTTGTTATAGAAAGTTAAATGATGAGAGACATAGATCCCAAGCAGGGGATATCTAAATATGGAACGTTTGTTTACATTTTTTCCCTTTAAGATATACAAGAACACATTGGTAATAAAATGTAGATAGTTAACCCCAAAAAAAAGAATGACTCGCATAATTTGTGCACACTTTGATTAAAACAGGCTAGGATTCTAATGCATAATATAGAAAAGAGAAATATCTACAGAGATTAATAGATGAAAAATACACAGTTTACTAAACTACACAAATCATTAAAATTAAGAATCTGAGTATGTGGAAAGTCATAAAAGTATTGAAGTAAAGTTTTTAAATGTATTGAAACTTTGTGAAGCCAAATGTAGAACACATATGATATAGATTATATCAGCGTGGGGAACAACTCGATGAGGAGTGTTGAAAGGGTGAAAACTATGTACTTTACAATAGAAGTTTCATATGAAGGGTCTTAAACTTGAGTTCTCGGGTGGACGATTTCATCAATGATGTGGCCTAGTAGAATATAGATTTAACTTTTAAGGAATAGTGATACTGTAATACCCTGGAAAATTTTTCGTTGAAATTTTGTGCGTAAATGTGTTGGGTTCTATCTTCTAGAATGAATTATAAATTTTTTGTGCAGAATGTATTAAGATTATGAATCACCATTGCGTACAGTATCGAATAACCTTTCCAATGATATATGGATCATCCAAAACGGACACCCGAGTGACGAGTTATGAATATTCCGATCGAACCGTGAATAGGAGTGAACAGTAAAATGTGCAGGAAAAAGTACTGAGGCCTGACGTATTTTTGCTTCAACTTTAAATGATAATAACTCCTATTACATAATGATCTGGGTGATATAATATATATTAACAGAAAGCTCTGCGAGTCCTCTTTTCAATGAAATTGGTTTTTATCGAATTTGTCTATTGGAGCAAAAAGTTATGGTCGATCTACTTCAGCCTACCAAAAGCGAATTTTTGGGTCAACTTCAAACGATCATAACTCCTCGTACACAATGATATGGTTTAGATACTATATATCAATGGAAATATATGAGAGTCCTCTTTCTAATGAAATTGGTTTCACCCAAATTGGATGTTGGAGTAAAACGTTATGGTTGATCTACTTTAGACTATCAAAATAGTTAGCCAAAGAATAGATTCGAGAATTATTTAATTTTTAGGGGTGTTTTGGTCATTCTCCCTCACCTAAAATCTATCCAAACCCTATATTAAAGCCTATTAGAAGTATTATATGTTATATTTTATCAAATTCCCTCAAAAAGAAAACCCTAAGCTCCTACATCCAACTTCAAGAACCTATAAAGTTCACTATTAATTCTGCAAATTTATACAAGATTCCAAGTTCCTAGTTCAAGAACTCCAAGAACCATCATTCAAAGGCACGATTAACATCTTAAAAATTAATATCGATCTAAAGTTCATCATTCAAGGTATGTGAGGTTTTTCAACAAGAACTCTCTTTCATTCTTGTGCCCAAAAGTAATTTTTTTTACAAAGGCATGATTTTAATTTGATTTTTTACGAATTTGAAGTATGAACCCATATCTTATGATGATTATTATGAAATCTTGATGTTTATAATTTTGAAAGATGAATTTACATTTGTGGAGATATAAAGAATGAATCTTGAAAGATATTTATCATGATTTTGATATTTGGGTCGTGAATCCCCATTAGAAATTGTGTTTTTTTGAGAAAGTGTGTGTTATAAGCACGTTGATGTTGAATATTTTAAATATTTTGAATGATTTGACCTTTTGGTCTTAATGGAGTTGCTTTGAACTCCAGTGTGAAAAAAATCCACAACGTGGTTGATTTTCATAGATGGGAAGCATGATGGCTCCTGATGTATATTTATATATTACTGAAACTATTTTGTTGTGGATTGTCTTTAAAATGATCTGAGCTAAGTATGGGAGAAATCTTTAGCACCGAGTGGGAAGTATAAAGCGACCTTACTTCCCTAGAACTATTTGCCCCCGTAGGAGTGAGCCTGAGGCTGATTTATATAGTGATCACTAGTTTGTGTGGATTTGATATTGATAGTCCTACTCCGATGGTAAGGATAGGACGGCTCACCTCAACATGGGTTGTACATTGAACTCCATGTAGCTCACATGGTTTATGTCGGTTATAGGATCTCCCAGTGTGTGTGTGTTTCCTTGTGTCTATGGTGAATGGTGAAGTGATATGAAAGTGGAATTATGAAAGTTATTCTTTCAAAAGATTTAAATGATATTTACATTATGAGAATTGATATTCTTGATGAACTGAAGTGATTGACAAATTATATGATGACTCACATGTGTTATTGTACTTATTTCATCCTCTCATGATTATTATGATTTTCTTCGGGCTATGTGAGTCTTTCATACATCCTGCATATTTCTTATAAATATTTATGATGATAATATTTATACAACTGCACACACCCCCATATACTCGGTTCCTTTCTATGGTACTAACCCACATCTTTGGATGTGGGCTGTATTTTCTCGAAATGTAGGTTTAGGTGCTCAGTTCCAGGTTCGACAGTGATTCTTCGGGCACGCTGTTCTACATCCTCTGTTGTGGTGAGTCCTCATATTCTAAGGACGTGATGTCTGATGTTGGTTTCACGGAATTATTTACATTTGATAACTGAGTGTGAGTCAGTTGGGGCATGTCTCAATGGCTCGCTGGTTTTATTGATTTTGTTAGACGCTTGTTAGACTAGTACAGATGTTGGGAGTTGACTAATAAGTCGTATTTTGTTATTTATCTGAAATTCATTTATTCTTGGATGATGATTACTCTGTTGATATTTGAGGGTTATTTTATGGAAACCCCATTGATTTGTGTTAAATTGAATGAAAATAGCTCAAAGGGTTAGCTTGGGGCTACTCGTAGCCTCAAGCACCGTGTGACGCATTGGGACTTGTTTTCCAGAGCCTAAGGTTTTAAGGTATCCTAGGGAGTCTGACAAGCCACGTTAAGTAGAGTCTTGATCATCGGTGTGTAGCGCGCCACATCTATGAGCAAGAGGCTACAAGTTGTTTTGGGAAAAAGTGTGATTTTTTCTTTCAGAAGTCTATCATGTTTAAAGTGTCTCTCTCTGCTGTTGATTCGTGCTCTTTTCTTTCAGAAATATGCCTCCACATCGAGTGAGAAGAAATAATGATGGTTAGCAACCTCAACCCGCTGACCCATTGAATGAAAATGTGTCTCATGCTAAATTTTTGCCAACTAAAGTTTAATCAGTTGGCCAAGTATGCTCCTGACTTAGTGGCTGATAATCGGGCTAGTACGAGTAAGTTTGTGGATGGAGTGTCTAATTATGTGGTTAAGGAGTGTAGGTCTGCTATGCTAAATAGTAAGATGAATCTTTCTAGGCTGATGACTCATGCCCAATAGATTGAGGAAGACAAGATTAAGGAGAGAGATAGAATGAGAGGGAATAAGAGAGCTAGGTTCGAGCAGCACGGGCAGGGTAAGACTAGATCACAGGGAGGGAGCCGCCCTCAGTATCAGGATCGTTCGTCTATGCTAGCACCATCATCTACTAGTGCTCCTATGCCTAGAGGTAGGAAGGAGTAAGGTAGCAGGTCATATGCATCCAGGTCCCAGTACAGTACTGGCAGTAAGCCAAATCATCCCCTGTGTCCTAAGTGTGGTAGGGCTCATTCGGGTGAGTGTTGGGGTGAGAAGAGGGGTTGTTTCTGGTGTGGTGACATGGGTCACAGAGTTAGAGATTGTCCACAGGATGGACAAGGGCGTCGTGACTATTGCCCTCAGACCCAGACTCAGTTCACTTCGCAATTTTGGAAAACTTTTCAGAAAGGTCTTGGTACCCAAGTGCTTTTGAGTTCTGCTTTATATCTACAAACCGATGGTCAAATTGAACAGACCATCCAGACCTTAGAGGATATATTGAGATCTTGTGCACTTGGCTTTAAGGGAAGTTAGGATGATCACTTACCATTGATAGAGTTTGCTTACAATAATAGTTTCTACTTTAGTATTGGCATGACTTCGTTTGAAGCCTTATATGGGAGGAAGTGTAGATCACCCATAGGTTGGTTTGATGTGGGTGAAGCGGCTGTGAGTAGTCCTGATTCAGTATTTGAGGCTATGGAAAAAGTTAAGTTGATTAGGGAAATGTTGAAAACTGCGCAGAGTCGTCAGAAGTCATTTACGGCTGTTAAAAGGAGAGACCTTGAGTTTGAAGTTGGTGACCTAGTGTATCTGAAAATTTCACCCATGAGGGGGGTGAAGAGATTCGGAAAGAAAGGAAAACTTAGTCCCCATTATGTTGGTCCTTCAAAAATTCTTAGCCGAGTTAGTAAGGGAGCTTATGAGGTCGAGTTGCCTTCCCAGTTGTCCTCTGTTCATCCATTATTCCATGTCTCCATGCTTAGAAAGCATATAAGCGATGCTGTGGTAGTGGATTCCTCTATGCGTGCTGACATTCAAGAAAATCTTTCTTTTGATGAGATTCCTGTTGAGATTCTTGATTTCAGTGTCTGAAGTCTAAGGAACAAAGAAGTTCCCTTGGTCAAGGTGTTGTGGCGAAACCAATCTGTTGAGGGTGCAACTTGGGAAGCTGAGGTAAATATGCAATCCAAGTACCCACACTTATTTTCCACGAACTCCGATTAAGTCAAAGGTACCGTTCTTTCCTAAATCATGCACTTTTGATAAAAGTTCAGCAGTTCAGCTATCATTTATTATGTGTTCAGCTATAGTTTCTTGAATTTATGCATTCTATGTTGCATTCGGAGTGAGAAACGATGTGGTGATGAGTCTAACGAATGGTTTCATCTGTATGCTCTATTCCCTATCTAATCTTGGCATGTCTAGCGTCATTCGAGGATGAATGTTTCCAAGGGGGGGATGATGTAATATCCCGGTAAATTTTTCGTTGAAATTTTGTACGTAAACGTGTTGGGTTCTATTCTCTAGAATGAATTATAATTTTTTTATGCGGAATGTCTCAATATTATAACCCACCATTGCGTAGAGTATCAAATAATATTTCCAACGATATGTGGATCATCCAAAATAGACACTCGAGCGATGAGTTATGAACATTCCGATCGAACCGTGAATAGTAGTGAACAGTAAAACGTGCAGAAAAAAGTACTGAGGCCTTGCGTATTTTTTCTCCAGCTTTAAATGATCATAACTCCTTGTACATAATGATCTGGGTGATCTATTATATATCAACGGAAAGCTCCGCGAGTCCTCTTTCTAATAAAATTGGTTTCATCCAATTTGGATATCGGAGTAAAACGTTATGGTTGATCTACTTCAGACTACCAAAAGTGAATTTTTGGGTCAACTTCAAACGATCATAACTCGTCATATACAATGATCTGGGTGAGATACTATATATCAATGGAAAGATATGAGTATCTTATGATGATTATTATGAAATCTTTATGTTTATGATTTTGAAAGATGAATTTACATGTGTGGAGATATAAAGCATGAATCTTGAAAGATATTTATCATGATTTTGATATTTGGGTCGTGAATCCCCATTGGAAATTATGTTTTTTTGAGAAAGTGTGTGTTATAAGCACGTTGATGTTGAATATTTTAAATATTTTGAATGATTTGACCTTTTGGTCTTGATGGAGTTGCTTTGAACTCGAGTGTGAAAAAAATCCACAACATGGTTGATTTTGATAGATGGGAAGCATGATGGCTCCTGATGTATATTTATATATTACTGAAATTATTTTGTTGTGGATTGTCTTTGAAATGATCTGAGCTAAGCCCGGGAGAAATCTTTAGCACCGAGTGGGAGGTATAAAGCGACCTTACTTCCCTAGAACTATTTGCCCCTGTAGGAGTGAGCCTGAGGCTGATTTATATAGTGATCACTAGTTTGTGTGGATTTGATATCGATAGTCCTACTCCGATGGCAAGGATAGGACGACTCACCTCAACATGGGTTGTACATTGAACTCCATGTAGCTCACATTGTTTATGTCGGTTATAGGATCTCCCAGTGTGTGTGTGTTTCCTTGTGTCTATGGTGAATGGTGAAGTGATATGAAAGTGGAATTGTGAAAGTTATTCTTTTGAAAGATTTAAATGATATTTACATTATGAGAATTGATATTCTTGATGAACTGAAAGTGATTGACAAATTATATGATGACTCACATGTGTTATTGTACTTATTTCATCCTCTCATGATTATTATGATTTTCTTCGGGCTATGTGAGTCTTTCATACATCCTGCATATTTCTTATAAATATATATGATGATGATGTTTATACAACTGCACACCCCCCCATATACTCGGTTCCTTTCCATGGTACTAACCAACATCTTCGGATTTGGGCTGTATTTTCTCGAAATGTAGGTTTAGGTGCTCAGTTCCAGGTTCGACAGTGATTCTTCGGTCACGCTGTTCTACATCCTCTGTTGTGGTGAGTCCTCATGTTCCGAGGACGTGATGTCTGATGTTGGTTTCACAGAATTGTTTACATTTGATAACTGAGTGTGAGTCAATTGGGGCATGTCTCAATGGTTCGCTGGTTTTATTGATTTTCTTAGATGCTTGTCAGACTAGTATAGATGTTGGGAGTTGACTAGTAAGTCATATTTTGTTATCTTTCTGAAATTCTTTTATTCTTGGATGATGATTACTCTGTTGATATTTGAGGCTTATTTTATGGAAACCCCGTTGATTTGTGTTGAACTGAATGAGAATGGCTCAAACGGTTAGCTTGGGGCTACTCATAGCCTCAAGTACCTTGTGATGCTCCGGGACCCATTTTCTGGGGCATTACAGATACTGCAAGAAATTTGAACATAAATTACAATGACCTAAACTTTTTGAAGCAAATGAGATTTTGCAAGCCTAAAGATTGGTGTTTGAAAAAAAATTGGGCATACCTATGTTCTAACAAAAAAGAAGAAAGATTGTTGAGCCAGTTGCATCGTGTTTCTATTCTAAAGAAACGCTGGGTAGGAAGGTGTTTATTGGTGAGGCATTTAGTGAAAAGGTATTCCTTGGTGTCTATTTATGCAGTGCGAGTACTAAGTAGGGTTCTAAATTTGATTTAGATTAAATGGGATAGGGTTATTTTTGGAATTTAAATTATTTGATTTTAATTAAATGGGCTGTGGATGCTTTGGTAATTTTACTTTGGCATTTAGGAGTTCATGGTTTTAAGGTAGTATATAAGTATATGTATATATATATATATATATGTATATTTATATATCTTTAAAGGTTGTTAAAAACGTGAAATTTACTCCCATGAGATTTAGGATAGTCCCACATACCTTTTGATCGCGAAAATCAAAGAGAACGTAGAGAGATTTTCCCTTGGAGACCAAAATCCTCAAACCGTAGGTGGTTTATCCTCTCTTGCTTTTGGAGAGATGATTTGGGGATTTGAGAAGTGAAATAACATGTGTTAAGACCTAAATTTCATCCATATATGATTAGAAATGGTTATAGGATAATAAAAGAACTTATCGCCCTTAAAATAACTCAAAACGGAACACTATTTGATGCTTAGTGAAGGCTTGGCAGCGCCAAACCAAAGAAAACCCGAGGCAGTGTACTTTGGCGATTGCTCCGAGGCACAAGCCAATGCGGATCCTGGACAGGTTCCTACTCAAACACTCATAACTTTTGACTTTAAATTCGGATTAATGAACAGTTGACGGAGATGGAAAGAAGATCCAAAGAGCTTTAATGGGATATATTATGAGCCATATAACTACTCATATTCTAGGAGTAATGGTCACTGGAAGTTAACCTAAGACAAATCATTGACTAAAACTCAACCGGTAAGAAAGTGATCAACTTAATTTTGAGCTAGGAGACTTTATGACGTATAATCATCTCCAAAGATGTTCTCACACTAAATCATAGTTATTCATACTTATTTCTAAGTAGTAACCATTGGTTTCAGGTCTATATACGTAGGAACAACTGTTCAAACTCTAGTCCAAAAATATAGGGTGTTACATTATATCTCTCTTAGGATCATTCATCCTCAAATGATGGGTAGGAATATGTTGAAGCTCTAAAAGTATGGAATGAACGACATAACCTCCCATTAGTAATTTTCCTCAGAGAAACATACGTAGGTCTTCAAAGAGAGCTTGATGACATTACTTGGTGATCATGTAGGCACGAAGTATGATATAATGAGAATTGACATAGAGATGACCTTGCACATGAGTTATATGGATCACAATCATCACAACATAAGACATGAGTTTATTTGGTGATCATAAGTTGTAACACCTCGCATTTTTGGGCTCAACATTAAACCATTGTTCTAACGTATGTAAAATTCAATCCTACGATTTATATTTTAATACGTGTGTCATGATATTTATACTAGTTTGTGAGGTGCTTATGAGGTGAAAAATATTCATAGGAATCACTTAGAACAAAGTTGAGGTAAGGGCTTTTGATTCAGCCAAATTTTGATATTTGATTCCACAAGGGTTTACTTTGAACGTGTACAACTTTTTATATATATGGAATTTTTCATCTCAAGAACCACAAAATTTTATAAAATTGAATTAGCTTTTCAACTATACCAATTTCTCCTTAATCCGATACCCGGGTGAAAATTTATGATCATTTTCATCAGAACTAGTAAGCTACCACGATAAGACTGCATCGTAGTGATATAGTTGGATCCAATTTTTTTTTTATTTGAATAATTGAGGGGAAATTGGTTCTCCCCCCTCCCCTTAAACAAATCATCCATAACACGACTTGAGGTATCTTTTAGGTTATTATTTCCCCTTCTTTTCCAAATCCATCTCAAGAAAAACCTCTCCCCTCCCCCAAGAACAAACTCAATTCTTTTTCCCTCAAGGAATCAAGAATCCATGTTTCCCAAGTTCAAGAATATTCAAGAAAGCTTCAAAATAGTGTTTCTTTCTCAAGTCAAGAAGATTAAGGTATGAAGGACTATCCTAAATCTCATGAGCATGATTTTATTATTTTTCAAGCATTACAAATATGTATATAATTATGTATACGTAATGGGTTTTGAAATTATTGAAGAGCATGCATTGGGGGCCCCGCTTTATGATGAAATATTGTTCAAACAATGGGGGTTTTCTCTAAAATCGAAGTATATTCTTGTGTATAAATGTTATGAGTTTTGAGAATGCGAATGAGAGCACGATTTATGAGATTCACTCTCTTGTTAAGAAATTCATTGTTTAAATGGATTGTGGGTTATTCTAATGCATGAATTACAACCTTGAGAGCAAATTCTTTATCGTAATTATGGGTTTAAATTGTTTATGATACGATGAGAGGATAATTTTCTTGTTTATAATTGTTTATCTTGTTAATTAAAAGGATTGCATGTGTTTTATGAAAGTATTGGCCGCCATATGATAAATTATTGAAAATGGAGTATTTTACATATGTGTTCATGTGTTTTGAAATAATAACTCTCTTTATTGATATTTGAATCTCTTGGGTGGCCATTTACATGATTTTTTAATGAAAGGGGCTATGATTATCACATGACATGATTTGGCTTGCAAGTCTAGGTATGACAATACCTATTATGGAGTGTCCTTAACATGAAAGAAACAAATGTTTTAAGAGAATGAATCATGGTTTTAAATAACTAAATATGGGCTTAAAGAGAGCTAGTTGGTTACCCAAAGAAGTCTTGAGTATAGATAACTCGTAGCCCAAAACCGTGTTTCATTAATACGGGTTTGTTATGTACCAAAATAAGGAATGTATGCTAGTGACGGACTTACGACATAGTATGTATGATCTTCCCTAATCCTTCTGACAAACTCGAATTTGGGGATTGTCCGCGGAGTCAAGGGCAGAGTCTATATAGCCCATGGATAAGTATATTTGTAGGGTGTACCATCTAGCTTAGAAGTAAAATAAAGATGTTGATTCATGATTACAAGAAATTTTTTTGAAAGCTTTTAAATTATGCCCATATGTTTTCATTTACCTTATGCTAAATGTTTTATGAAATGCTTTCGCCAATGTTGTATACAAATATGTTATTTTGGATTGTTCTACATACCCCTATATTTAAGGTTCTAGGGCTCAGTCCCATGGTCTATCACATCATTTGTTCATATTGGATAATGACCAAGATGTGAGCCATCCATGTTCCGAACGACATGTTATTTATATGCTTATCTAATTTAATTTATAGTCTAGCCAGGGGCATTGTTCTGGTCTAGACAGTTAGTATTTAGTATAGGCTTCGCAGATGGTATTTAAAGTGTTGTATTATCATATATTGTTGACACATTTTGGATTATAAGTTTCCATTAAACACAGTTATATCTTCCGCACTTTGGTTCATATACGAATTATGCTTATGATAGTATGCAAAGTGGTCTCTTGGTCCTTCGAGGTTTGGGATGGCCGTCAGGGCCTCAGTTTGAGTCATGAAAATCTTGATATCAGAGCATGGTTCATAGTCCCAGGGTGTCTACAAACCTGTGTCTAGTAGAGTCTATCTTATGGGTGTGTTGTGCAATATACTTATAATCAGATGGCTACCGGGCATTTAAGAGTTGTTTCTTATTCTTTCATACCCTAGTTCGTGCTATAGTGTTTTCCATAAGAAAGTTATCTAAATTTCTTTATTTCTCTAATTTTATGGGCCTTGCCTTATTGTCGAGGCGATACAAGTCTAAGAGTTATGATCCCCAATATGTGGTCCTTTTAGATTGAGTTATCCATAGAGATATTGTAACACCCTGTATCATTTTTGACATGATTCCACTACTAGTTGCATGCATAGGGATTTTAAAGCCTAAATTTTTTCCAAGTGTTGAGAGACTTAGTCATATTTTAAGCCTCTTAACTTCAATGATTTTTAAATTGGTCTTACCGACCTCGAAACATAGATTTTTGAGTTAATTCATGTTCAGGGGTGTAAGGGGCATGTCTCAAGGGATTTTCAGATATTTTAGTAAAGGATTAGGTCATGTTTGGATTTCAATTCTAGAACCTAACCGTGATTGCATCCGTTGCGATGGGTATAGCGATCAAGGGTCCATCGCGTCGTGGTGGCCTTGTAATTGACAGTCCAGTCACAAATTTAATTACTAGAAGAGCAGCTTATTATTTTCTTCTCTTTCAAATTTGTAAATGGATGATTAATAACATAATTAGGGCACGAAATTGCCCATTCCCTTCAAAATTACTCTCAAACAAACCCTTCCCTCTTTCCCAAAGATAAAGAATTCAATCCTCCTATGTTCAAGATTCTCAAGAAAGGTGTCAAGATTAGGGTTTCACTCTTCAATCTAAGAACTTAAGGTATGTGGGACTATCCTAAACTCCATGGGCATGAAGTTTTGTTGGTTTTTTTTAATCAATGTTGAAGGATTTATAATCATGCTACCAAGAAGAATTTTAATATTATTTTGAAAAATATGTCATAGAATGGTTTTTGATAAAAGTATACATATTGTATTGAATTCTTTTCGTGGAACTGAATCGTAGCCCCTTATATATACATTTTTAGTTTTTGGAAAGTTTAATTGAGTGCATGAATTACGAATTCCCTCTCTTGATATGAAATATAATGTATATTTGTATTGCAGGTTATTTTGAATGCATGGACAAGTGTTTTGAAAGTAGGTTCCTTAATATTATGGTGGTTAACATGGTTTATAATATTATGAGAGGGAAAAATCTCCTTATTTACAAAAGTCCATTATGTTGATAGAAAGAAAAACATGTGTTCAAAGAAATATTGGCCACCATATGATAATGTGTTTCAAAAGAAGTGTTGTGTATACGTCTGTATGTGTTTTAAATTAAGCATGTACTGATGAAATACTTAAATATTTGGGGGTGGCCGTCTATATGACTTTTTTTTATAGAAGGTCTATGAATTATTACCTGATACGATATGTCTTGCAAGATTAGATATGACGATACCCAGTGATGATGTGCCCTTAGCTGATTAAGTATGGAATGTTTTAAAAGCATGAAGTATATTCTTAAAGGACTAAAATTGGGCTTAAATAGATCTAGTTGGTTACCTGAAAAAGGCTTGAGTTCAGATAACTCTTAGCCCAAAATTGTGTTTTGTCGATATGGGTTTATGATGTCCTATATTAGGGATGTACGCTGGCGATGGGCTTATGGCGTAGTACGAATGAAATACCCCAATCCTTGTGCTAAACTTGGATTGGGGACTCGTCCACCGAGTTAAGGGTGGAGTCTATGTATCTTGTGAATACATAAGCTTGTAGGGTATACCATCTAACTCAGAAGAAATACAAAGAGTTGAGTCATGATTTTATGAAACTGTTTGCAAGCTTTTAAGTTATGCCCATGTGTTTTAATTTACCATATGTTAAATATTTTATGAAATGCTATCACTTATGTTTTATAAAGTATGGTTATTTTGGATTGTTTCATATACCAGTACATTTGTATTGACCCGCTATATTTCAGGATCCGAGGCTTAGTCGTGGGGTCTCGCAAAGTAGTAGATCATAGTCAGACAATTGAAGTTGGTGAGCCTCCCTTATTTTTGAAGGCCTTATTTCATATAAGGTTTTCATTAAGTTTTAGTTCATGGTCTGACTGGGGTCCTTGTCCCAATTTCCAGATAGATATTTATTTCAGTTTAATAAAGATTTTGTAGACTTGTGTTAGATAGTTTTTGGGTCCTTATGAATGTATGCCCGTATTGTTAAATTGAAATGATAAGATGGTCATGATTTTAGTTTACTTTCGCATTTTAATTATTTGATGAATTATGCAGATGATTTCCAGTTGAAGTGGGCTCTTGGGGCTTCATGGTTTGATATGTCCATTGTGGACTTGGCCTTCGTTTGGATCATGACAAACTTGGTATCAGAGAACGGTTCATGGTCTAAGGGTATCTGCAATGTCGCATTGGGTAGAGTCCTTTTTATGGATGTGTAGTGAACCATACTTATAAGGAGGAAGCTATTAGGAATTTATGGATGTATCTTTTTCTTCATGACCTAGTTCTTGCTATAGATTTTGAATGTCCTCTAATCAATCATTTCCTATATTTCAAAGGCTGATCATGCCTTTCCGTAGATCTAACAAACGGAATACCCAAGCTGAGGATGTCCGCCCTACTCATAGGATGCAGACTCATAATAGAGCTCATACCCCAGAGTTTGTTGCTACTCCAGGAGTTCCTCCAGTCTTGACTAGTCCACCTCAAGCTCTACAGACTGGTGTTAACCATCCCTAGCCTCTTCTAAGAGAAGTCACAAATAATGAGTTCTGATAGTTTATCCATATTATTGCTTAGCTTATGGACTCTCATACCTGTCGGTCTGAAGATGTGGATTCTGTGTCTGGTTCGGCTAAACTTACTCGGGTTGGCCAATTTATTAGGCTAAAACTACCCACCTTTATTGGCATAAATATTGAGGAAGACCCCAAGGGTTCATTGATGAAATGAAGAAATTTTTTAGAGTTATGCATGCTAATGCAGTTGAAGGGATTGAGTTGGCAACCTATCAGTTAAAGGATGTAGCTAACCAGTGGTATAATGAGTGGGAGGATTTGAAGGGTGGTAATGCTAAACCTTCTATTTAGGGTGAGTTTGTAGAAGTTTTCCTAGATTATTTCTTTCCCCAGGAGTTGAGGAAGGCAAAGGCTAAAGAATTTGTGAATTTGAAACAAGGGAAGATGAGTATTAAAGAGTATGAATTGAAGTTCACCCAGCTATCTCACTATGCTCGAGAGTAAGTGGGCAATATGAGGGCTTGTATGATAAAGTTTACATCTGGTTCTCGATTAATTTGGTGTTGCAATATAAGGGAGCAATGCTGAACAGAGACACAGATTTATCCAGGTTATCGGTACATATACAACAAGTAGAAGAGGAGAAGAAAAAGCAAGAAGAGGAAAGCGAAAAAGAAAGGGAATCTAAGAGAGATAGGTCTGCATATAAGAATGTCAGTCAGCATCAAGTTGGCAATTGGGGTAAAATGTGAAGCCCAGTCCTCAGCTAGTGCCATGGCTCCTAAACCTTTCATCGATCAGTGGTTTTACAACTCCCAGCAGAACAACAGGACAAAAAGTAGGGTACTCAGTCCAAGGAAAGTGTGGATCAGCCCGCTAGGTCATACCCTTATGGTAGTTCTTATGGAAAGAATCATTTGGAGAAATGCTTTTCAGGGAGTAATATGTGCTACAATATGGCTAGGTAAGCCATATTCAGAGGTATTGTCCCTTTTCCATTGGAAATACCAGAGGTACTATATCTTAGATAAATTCCACAGCCCTTCTACCGAAGGGTACTCTTTCCTCTACTAGAGGTGGTCACAACTAGTTATATGCCTTATCTAACCGCCAGAATACAAAGGCTTTGCTAGATGTTGTTACGAGTATATTACAAATTTTCTCCCATGATGTGTATGTGTTACTTGATCTCTGGTCTACCTTGTCTTATGTGACCCCTTATGTGGCAATTAGTTTTGGTTTTGAGCCAAAAAATATTCCAGAACCCTTTTCTATTTCCACTCCTGTTGGCAACTCTATTAAGGCTAGAAGAGTTTATAGAAATTGTATGGTGTCTATTTTTCATTGTGATATTGTGGCTGATCTTGTAGAGCTAGATATGAATGATTTTGATGCTATATTGGCAGTGGATTGGCTCCATTCATGCTATGCTACATTAGACTATAGGACCAAAAAGTTTACTTTCTCTTTCCCTAATGAGCCAGTGATAGAGTGGGAGGGATATCCGCTAACACCTAGGGGAAATTTATATCTTATCTTAGAGTTCGTAAGCTTATGTCAAAGGGTTGTCTATACCATCTTATTTGGGTCAAAGATTCTAGTACCTAAAGTCCTTCACTTTAGTTTGTCCCTATAGTTAATGAATTTTCAAAAGTTTTTCCTGATGACCTTCTTAGGGTACCACCAGATAGAGAGATAGATTTTGGCATTGATTTGTTGCCGAACATCCATCCTATTTCTATTCCACCATACAGAATAGCTCCTACAAAATTAAAAGAGTTGAAAGAATAGTTAAAAGACCCTCTTTACAAAGGCTTTATTTGTCCTAGTGTCTCTCTATGGGGTACTCCTATACTCTTCATGCAAAAGAAAGACATCTCCCTCCGTATGTGTTTAAATTACTGTCAGCTGAACAAAGTTACATTAAAGAGTAAATACCCTCTTCCCAGAATTGATGACCTTTTTGACAAACTTTAGGGTGCCAAATATTTTTCTAAAATAGACCTTCGTATGGGGTATGATCAGTTGAAAGTTAGGGAGGCTGATATTCCCAAAATAGCCTTTCGAACTCGATATGGTCATTATGAATTCTTAGTTATGTCCTCCAGACTGACTAATACCCCCATAACTTTTATAGACCTAATGAATAGGGTGTTTCGCTAGTTTCTAGATCTGTTCGTCATAGTCTTTATTGATGATATCTCGATTTACTCAAAAAGTGAAGACGATCGTTCCAATCACCTCCGAATTTTCCTTTAGACCCTCGAAGATCATGAGTTGTATTCAAAGTTTTCTAAGTGTGAATTCTAGCTTAATGTTATTCCTTTCCTAGGGAACATTATTTTTAGTGAGGGTATTACAGAAGGTTTGTAGAGAGTTTTTCAACCATAGCTTCTCCACTTACTAGTTTAACTCAGAAAAAGGTAAAATTCTTAGTGTCTGACTCTTGTGAGAATAGTTTTGAGAAACTAAAAGACAAGTTGAATACTGCACCCATTTTGACTCTAGCTGAGGGTACTAAGGGCTTTGTTATGTATTGTAATATGTCTCGGGTAGGACATGGGTGTGTACTTCTGCAGCATGGTAAGGTGGGGGCTTACACATCTAGATTGCTGAAGGTGAATGAAAATAACTATACCACCCATGATTTAGAATTAGTAGCTATGGTGTTCGTATTAAAGTTTTGGCGACATTATCTCTACGAGGTGCATGTTAATATATTTATTGATCATAAAAGTTTGCAGTATATTTTCATGCAAAAATAGATAAATCTCAGACATAGGCGGTGGCTGGAATTGTTGAAGGATTATGATATGAGTCTGTATTATCATCCAGGAAAGGCTAATGGCATTTTAAATTGGATGTGATGGAATTTTAAGGTACCAAGGTAGTCTATGTGTGACGGATGTGGATGGGTTACAAGACAGAATTCTTGATGAAGCTCACATTTCCAGGTATGTTGTTCACCCCGGCTCTACAAAAATGTACCATGATCTTAAGACAATTTACTGGTGGAACAATATGAAAAAAGATGTTTCTAACTTTGTGTCTAAGTATTTGAATTATCACCAAGTTTAAGTGGAACATTTGAGGCCAGGTGTCACTTCCCAAGAGATAGCATTTCCTATGTGGAAATAGAAAATAATCAACATGGACTTCATTATGGGACTTTCGAGGTCCCGAAACCAATATGACTCCATTTGGGTGATTATGGATAGGATGACCATGTCTGCCTATTTCCTTTCAATGTGGATGAATTATTTAGGGGATGACTATGCTAAGTTGTACATTCAAAAAATAGTTTGATAGCATGGGGATCTTGTGTCTATTATATCTGATCGAGGTACATAATTTTCTTCTCAATTTTGGCAGTCCTTTCAGAGAGGTTTAGGTACCCAAATGAACCTTAGTACTTTCTTTCACCCTCAAACATAAGGGCAAGTAGAACACACCATCCAGACCTTAGAATATATGTTAAGGGCTTGCA
The DNA here is from genome assembly GCF_002878395.1 of Capsicum annuum. NCBI lineage: Eukaryota > Viridiplantae > Streptophyta > Magnoliopsida > Solanales > Solanaceae > Capsicum > Capsicum annuum. The sequence goes on along the minus strand of NC_061121.1, from coordinate 23,930,027 downwards.
TGATTGACTTTAAAGGTAGTTGGGTGGATCACGTGCCATTGATAGAATTCACGTATAATAATAACTATCACTCTATCATAGAAATGGCTTATTTTGAGGACCTTTATGCAAGGAGATATAGGTCTCTGATTGGGTGGTATAATATGGGTAAAACCCAGTTATTTGGGCTTGACCTTCCTCATCAGGCGATGGAGAAAGTGAAAATCATTAGAGAGCGACTTAAAATAGCTCAGATCCGCTAAAAGTCTTATGTCGATGTTATAAGAAGGGAGTTGGAATTTGAGATTGATGATTGGGTATTTCTAAAAGTCTCCCCTATGAAAACAGTCATGCGATTTGGAAAGAAAATGAAGCTTAGTCCTCCTTACATAGGCTCATATATCAGATTACAAGAAGGATTGGTGGAGTTTCTTATGAGTTGGATTTGCCTGCGAGTTTGGCTTCTGTATATCTTATATTTCATATATCAATGTTAAAGAAATATATTGGAGATTATTCTCCTGTGTTGCCTGTGGAAGAAATCAATGTTAAGGACTTATTGTCATACGAAGAAGAACTAATTGGAAAAGTTCAGAAGTTGAGGAGTAAGGAGATAATTTAGGTGAAAGTGTTGTGGAAGAATAAAATATCTGAGAATGGTAATTAAGAGTCGGAGGATGACATGGGTACGAGGTACCCAACTCTCTTTGAAACCATGGATGATGATATGGAAGGTACAAATCTTATACTGCTCTTTTATTTTCATATGGTGCTTAAAATCGTACTTATTGTATTTCGAGTCATCATTCAGGGATGAATGATCTCAAGGGGGGATAATGAACATCCCGTATCATTCTTGACTTGATTCCACTCCTAGTTGCATGCATAGGGATTTTAAAGCCTGAAAATTTTCTCTAGTGTTGAGAGACTTAGTCATATTTTAAGCCTCTTAACTTCAATGATTTTTAAATTGGTCTTCCTAATCCTGACATAGATTTTTGGGTTAATTCATGTTCAGGGGTTTAAGGGGCATGTCTCGGAGGATTTTTGTTTTTTTTTGATGAGGATTAG